>NW_021940666.1:2590776-2594119 GCF_001715985.3 Manacus vitellinus
CCGAGTTGCGTTACCAGCTTTTTTCTTTTTAATGCATTTTAGTAAACTTACGGTCTCGATCTTACTGGAGATAGCTTTTTACAAAAAGACACTAAATTGCACATTGAAGCCCGATGTGGCCCGTTTCTACGCTACTTGTATATTACAATTTCCCCTTTCTCCACAGTGTATGCCAAGAGCTTCATTCTGGACGACAGACAATTCAAATTTAAAGGTTTTTATTTCTTTCCTTGTCTCTCTCTGGTCACATTAATCTCTGAGTTCTGAGAGTAAGTTTTATTATAGTATAATTCAATTCCTGTAAAATGTTTTTGGTTTAACTTTTCCACTACAATATTCTATTTTTTTGATTCTCCTAAATTCATTCAGTCCAGCCTGCATCTCACAGGATCCATCTCCTCCATTTAGAGAAACACACATTATTTACTCAACAGAAGTTAATTCAATCACCTATTGTAACCTATGCAGTTAGCACATATTACAACATTCCTTCAAAGTTTGTGGCTTCCTTTGTGTGCTTGATGTACAAGAAATTTCCTCTGACAGTAAAGCAAAGGCAGAACTTTCCCACAGCTGACTGGGGCTTGTAGTACACCATCTGCCTAGAAAATTACATAATTGCCATCCCTTACTACAGACCAGTCTGTGCTATAAAGTTGTGCTACTTAGTCTGTATCAATGTAGTTAAACAACCAGGATGGATACACACTTTCTGTTCCAATATAAGAATGATTTTCCTCTATGAAAAAGTATTAAACAACCATATGTAAACCAATGTATCCATCCATGGGCTCTTACAGATAGATAGACAAAATAAAAATTGCATCCTAACTGGGGAACTGTTCTCCAGCACTTTTTTCTAGAGTATAACAGACACTGCTCTTATATAACATGCAGCTGACACATCCCATTGATACCATAAGGGAAAAAAAATAAACTTACCTCCTCATGGGTAGCTGACCAAATTTGGGGTTTGTTTGGAACATTTGCAGAAGGGTTGTTGTCCGTTAGTTTAGGAAAAGATGTAGAAGCTCTAGTGCTGTGTATCCTACTCATTTGTCATTCTCTGGTGGCTCTGCACACTGGAGATAATAGATGAGGCATTCCTCTGCACTCCTGCAATTTCAGGAAAACTGCTGGGAACAGCTTTTTCCTGCTGAGAGACAGCACTATAGATGTTGCATGGCAGAATAAGTCAGCCAGGCTGACTCTTGTTGATCAACAAGTGCTGGCAAAGTAGAAGCAAGGCAATAGAAGAGGTAGAATTAAGTCCTTGTTTACTTTCAAGCTTTACTGTAGACATTAGAATGGATTCACAGGCATTAAACCCAAATCTATACCCTACAGCTGAGAGTCACTGGGGAAAAAAAAAAAGATAGTATAATAAAAACTATAAACTTGGTAGTTAATAATCGTAAGCAGTCTGCAAACAACAAGGGTAGTTCTTCCACTGTAATGGTCTAAACCTTTGTCATGTTCTAGATCAGATTTATTTCTTTGAGAAACCTTGGCTGATACCTTTTGACTTGAAGGTGAAGTGGAAGAGCAGCATACATTATGCTCCTTCTCTTACCAGAGCAAAACAAAAGAGGGCTATTACCGGCTCTCCGATGATAATGATCTAAAAAATGCAGAGAGGAAGAAAAGGTGCTGATAAGTAAAATTACAGCTGGAAGAGATTATCACACTCATCTTAGAAAAGAGGCTGTCAGCTGCCTGGTGCTCATGGCCGTCCTTCTAATTTCTGGTCCACAATCCTTCATGAAGAGTTATGGAACTCCTGAGTTCAAGCAGATTTAACTGACACTATTAATGCACAGAACGATGGGAAGAGAAAGCCAGGGTAAGGCAGTGCTCAGAAACCCTGCAGAAGAATTAAATTCTGAGACCAGAAGATAGCTATTTTTCTACTTGTTTTTTTAATAACAAAGCTCTATTTTTAACAGTAAATGGCACATATGCATGAAACTACAGATACGACAGCTGGAGGTAAGGTCTGCAAAGAGAAGAAAAAAAATATCTCTGTCAAGGTGTTTTAAATTAAATCCTTCACACTGTCAACTGACTAAGCTGGATAATTGTAAAATATGATCCTATGAGGACCTGGAAAGATAATTCTTTGGTAAATAAGGAGAGATTGGTCCAGTTCAAAGGTACTTTTAGAGTGCAGATAACAGAACAGTTAAGAATTGATGGCTAAAATATGTAGGAAATGCATACACTCCTAGGCTTCCTATGCACAGGCTACACTGGCTCTGAAGCTTATTAAAATAAAAATCTGGCATCACACATGCTGTCTAATGAATACCCTATCTTTTGAAATAATTAGTTATATTAAGCTGTCTTACATTTATCTCTGTGTAAGATTTTATAAATCTTTTCTAAAATATGAAAACTCTGAAGAGATCTAGAGATCAGAACTAGACCAAAATCTTCTATCTCTACAAATCAAAGAACCAAAATAACAACTAAAAAGCTTAAGGTTGATCTTGCTGAGTTTTTACATAGGTTTTAGGTATTTAGTTTTGACATTAGGGTTAATTCTCTTTGATAGGTAGACATGCCTTTTTCATGAGATAGAGTCTTTTTCAGAAGAGATTAGAAAATAAGATTTGCTGTTTTGGTCTTCCTTCATGACACATGTAGCTCAATGCATATCTGTATTACTTGAAATGGGTAAAAATTCTGAATGATAAGAACAGGAGGACTGAGTTGTTTTGCCACTAGAACAGGCTATGAGAGAGATGTGTTTTAAATTCAATTCTCTTTTTCCATAGTGCTTTTCAGAATGTCACAAGAAACAGAACCTTAAATTAAAATCTAATTAATCTGTGATGTGTTTTATGCCAATTATTTCCTCAAGAAATATAGCCACCTTAAAAGTTAACTATAGCCAGCTGTTAACTATTGTCCAGAAAGGAAACTAAACTTACTCTGAAAGAAACTCATGAGGTTCAGTGAGTGCAAAGTTTTGCACCTGGAAAATCCCCATACATCAATTCAGGCTGAGCAGCAGCTCTAGTGGAAAGGATCTGAAGGTTGTGGGAAGCACCAGCTTGAACAC
Organism: Manacus vitellinus; assembly: GCF_001715985.3. NCBI lineage: Eukaryota > Metazoa > Chordata > Aves > Passeriformes > Pipridae > Manacus > Manacus vitellinus. The sequence continues at coordinate 2,593,841 of NW_021940666.1, forward strand.
CAGCCAACTGTGCACTTACATCACAAATAAAGAAACCTTAGGAGAAATGTATCCAGCAGATCAAAGGGTTATTAATCCCATTTACTTGGCATGACTGTAGCTGCACCTGCAATTTTGTGTCTAGCTTTCCCACTTCACATCCACTCAATTCAGGAAGGGTGTTAGAAAATTGGAAAATATCCATAAAAGAGCTGCCCAAGAAGGTCAGGGGTCTACAATACATAAACTGTGAGAAGTTGAAGAAACTGGGTTTATTTAATCTGAAAAATAAACTAAGGA
>NW_021940666.1:2595590-2640554 GCF_001715985.3 Manacus vitellinus
CATCTCACATTAGGCTGAGATGTGGGAGGGGGATGGAGCTAGGGAATTGGATTCTGGGGCTATCTCAAACCATGACAGTAATAAACAGCACATGCAAGGGAGTTGGAACCAGATAAATTCAAACCCGCAGGCAGACACACAGTTTTGAATTTTAATTAAAATAAATTCTAAAGTTGAGTTAATTCTGTCATATCTGCAATGACAAATTTTGTTGCATGTGTGCTTATGCAGCTTGTCAAAGCGCAAAACAGCAAGATGATATTAAATGTCCCTCCTCAAACATTTCTAAAATTTTTGCAAAATACAATTTCTAATCAATTTGCAAGAAAAATTTTGAAACTGGGTGATTTTTTATTCTAAAATGTTGTCTGAGTAAGGACATTAAATGTTTACAGCAGCACCCAAAATTATTTATTCTCTCTCAGATTTTGTGTAATACATTTAAATAGTATGAAAAATCAAGATTTACAGAATATTGAGTCCCTCTCTTTCAGGAAGGGCTGTTCTGTACTATTTAAAGCTCTGAAATGCAAAATTCATCTTGTTCAATATCTGCAGTAAAATTGATTGCAAATGTTCTGATCTTACTGAAAACAGTCAGAATTTTGCCACAGACACTAGCACAATGAGGAGGCCCTTCGTCTCTCCTGAAGCTGTCAGTCACTATGGAGAAGGTCTAGAAAGCAGATTATGAAGCATGCTAAAGTGTAATAGATGAATTTAAAAATTGAACTTTTTTATAAAGATTTTACTTAGTGTTGCTAAGACACTAACTCTTGAAGTCTCACTGATTTCCATATTTTAATATTTCATTTCTATGGTAATTTGAGAGACATTTTCTCTTGATATAGATAGAATGTCCTTATATCCATGGAACTGACTGTGTTTTCTGACTGATATAAAGTGTTTGGAACTCAATTCTGTAGCTCACTGCAATTGTATCCATACTTCTGTGTAGATCACGTTTGTATCCTGATAATTTCCCTGAATAGACTTACTTTTGCAGTTTGGGCATTAATTTATCCAGCTAACATGAGAAACAGAAAGAAACTTACAGTTTGTATGTTTACTAAAATTTAATTTCCCTCAGTAAAGAAGCTCAATTCTGTTGTAAAATATTTGGGTCAAACGCCAAACTAGAACTCTAAGGAGTTCCTCGTTCTTGTGCCTGCTGTACACTGGAATCCTTGGAACAGACCTATACAGAAGTGAAATGTCTGTTGCTAAAAAACCCTTTGATAGTAATGCAAAGAGACTATAAGGAAAGCATTAATGTCAAGAAACAGGCAAAGAGGGAAAACCAGAATTATAATAGCAGCATCCAATTTACATGCCTATACAAATTTTCCAGGTAGCCAAACTTCAACATTGTCATATTTTTTCTTTTCTACTACACTTTTCAGTTTTCTTATTTCACATTTTATCTGAAACAAACAGCAAGAAAGATTATTCTTAGCCAACTCTGCAGTACCAGCACTGATTGACCCCAGCACTCGCAAAAACATTTTCCCAGGGTATCTTACTTAGTAGTTCCCTGAGCAGTCTGCTCTCCTCATGTCCAGAGTTGAGGTTTTACTGGCACTTTTCCTCCATTAATTGGTGTTGTAATAGCAGTGAACAATGAATAAATTTTGTGATTAGGAGTTTATTGACAAAAGGCAGCCAAAAATATGTCAAGGAATTATGTGAACCTGGTACTCCATGTTGATTCTACTTTTTAGTACACTGCAGCCTAACAAAAGAACTCATTGCCCAGTATTTATGGAATAGTTTATAATAGCATCCAATGCATATTTTTGAAATGTAAGTGTAGCTTCTGAATAAAAGATGTTTCCCATCACATGAGTAGATGCATATGACAAAAATGCTCCCAGTCACGTCATAATGATGGAGCTATAAGGAGAAGGCTGGCAGAGCTACTCTCTCAGCCACAGGCTGTCTCCCCCTTACATTTAGCAACCAGAGGATTTAACCCCATCCCAACCAACAGGTGGAATAGGTTAATTGCTTATATTTTTTTCTGATCCCCAGCTGTAACAATTCACATCAACAATGGCTTATTAAGAAACAAGAGGCTTTTTTTCTTTTAGCTTTAATTCATTGATACCATTATTCAAAGTTATCTGTGGCTATTTTTAGTTATATTTGTACAGTAACACTGACATCCACTGGCCAATGTAAATAGTGGCAGGTTATTTTCCACTGAATAGGAATTGGTTATTAAATACCTGAACAGATCTACTTAGGAATAAAGTCAATAAAACTGAGTGTTCATTGTCCAGTGAAACATTGAATATATTAAAGATTATGGTACTTTGATATTACAGATTATACATTTAGGGCTAGTCTCCTCAGGTAAGGAGGTAAGGAAAAAATACAACTGAATCTATCGCAGCAGCAAAAGAAAAGTAATCTGAGAATAAATATTCATTAAAAATATTAATGGTGATCAGATATTTATTTGTTCTGAGGACATCTGCTTTTCAGATGACAGGAAAATAATAAAGTAGAATTTCTTGGCAATAAACAACAGCAAGAACAAATCATGTATCTGTTGTATGGAGGGCAAGAAGCAGAGGAAATGCACCCTGTCAAAGATCAGCTGATGCTTTAAGCTTAGGAAGTTGCAAGATAATCCCCTTCCAAGAAATGTAGAAGTTGATTGTATGAGAAATCAAGTAAAAGTGAAATTTAGAGCAAAGACAGATTAGAAATCCATTTCCTGTTTGCTGATGGCTCATGGAAAAATTCAAAGGAAAAGTAAAAAAAAAAATTGTTTAAACCCAATATACAGTATGTTCTGAGTAAAATGCTGGAAAAACTGAATAAACCTAAGAGAACTAATCTAGCTTTACAGCTAGCATTGTCAAGAATGGTTACACAGAGTTAAAGTTGAGATTTTAAACGTTATAACTCCTTTAAAAGTTATAATGCTCTGGCATCCCTTTTTTTTGTCTTCCCCCCACTCCCAAAGAATAATCCCAGCATACTCTCTGTAAAATGCCTGTCCTGTTAGGAATGTACACAAATAAAGACAATAATCCCTGTTGCTACAAACATTGTGTATCTGGACCCCTTCCCTGGACTTAAATGTGAAGACCACCCTGGTGACATGTGGTAGGGAAAATGGTAATAATATACACCAACTACTCTTGGTGCTGATGAATTGTTCTGCAGGAAAGGAGACGCAATGGGGAAAGGGTTTATGCTGCAAAAAGGAGCCTCTATTCACAGAACAGAGTAGCAGATGAGAACCTGAGGTAAACAAGCAACGTCACTTGGATGGTTGAACTTCTATCAGTACCGGAGAAATAAAAAGTGCAAAACAATGCTCAAGTATGGTGGGAAGAAAATGCTGACTTGATGTCTCCCTGCAACAGTTGTCTGTTTGAATCTGAAGCACTTGTCGGTTTTATGCTGATGCTTTGTCTGAGATGCACATTTTGGGAAAGGCATCAGGAAGAAGAAGCGTGCTGCAACTGCCTGGAGAACCTTACATTTATTTCAGATGAATCAGTTAATTATTCATCTGAGTTACTTGTGCCATGGGGTACTTCTTTCAGTGTAAACACACTCAAGCATGAGCGATAAAAAAATTAGCCTGCTCAGAGAACAGCTCACAGACACTGTTCTTCCTCTCAAACTAGCTCTGCGCTCGTGCAGCTCTATCAGCTTGGCACCTAGAGCGTTTTATGCACAGAAATGGATTTATTCTCAGAAAAGGTGAGAGACAGGACTTGAAGTAGCCCATGAAGTATATCCATGTAGCCTCCCCTACAGGCCTGGAAGGAGAGCTACACAGGTGCCACAGAGGCAACACGACAATAACATGGATGCAGATTTTTGCCGTTGCTAGGTGGGCTGGAAGCAGACCATTGCTGGCAGAAGGCAGTTGGTGGCAGGAGCTACTCCACCTTTTTTTTTTTTTTCCTGAAACAGGAGCTGCTGAAACCAGAAATCATAACCAAGAGTGACAGAGTGATGAAAATAATCCAGTAATTGCAAGGAACAACTTAAAAACTGCATGCTGTCACGATCCATGAGTTTTGTCCTCAAGGAATCAACAGGGCCCTGTTTTAACAAGCAGTGGAGTAAAGGAGAAACAAGCTATTAAGGATATTGGAATTTTCAAAAGCCTCAAACATTTAATTTCTAACCCTTCCTGGCCTTGGACCCATCTGTCTGTGCCCTCCCCACACGTGGGCATTCAGTCCTAGGTTTTCCTCCCCTTTTCCCTGGTTATTAATGGAGCAGCATCTATCAGCACCAAACAGCCACAAGTATCACGGCGAAGGTTCTTTTAGAAAGTAATAATTCAAGTCTCTGCTCTCCCCAAGCCCATTTCACACCAATTAAATATACATTTGACCATAGGAGAAGGTATCTGATGTCCTGTTATTTCAGCTGGGTGAAAATTTTTGCTGTAATAAACACTGAATAATTTATACAAACCAGTGGCTGCTAGAACAGCTTATGTAAGAGAAAAAGGAAACATCTGGTAGATGGGAGACACCTGGAATTTGGGATTCTCTCTGCTCTATGAGGCATAGCACTCCTGGTATCACAGACAGCTATGGCAGCTCCCACATTTCTCAGTGGTGTCTCTCCAACACCATTTCTCCTGTAAGCATCTAACAAAAGAAAAATACATTTGGAGAGCAAAATAAAGTTACACTATGTGAATATCATCCATTGTTACAAGCAAAAGTTGATTACACACTTGCTGACAGGTGCAAGCCCCTTACATCCTGTAAGTCTAAGGAATTGAGGCAGATTCCAAATACACAGGCTGTAGTTTACAAAGGTGAAAGAAAAAAAGAAGGAAACTATAGGGCATTAAATATTAAAAAGCATGAAGAAGAAGCTAAATACTCAGGAAAATAGATTGGAAAGCAATATATATATATAAATGAAAGACAGGTTTTATAGTTTTTATAGAACTATCGTCTGCTTAATATTTTGAATAATTGGAAAACATGGTGTAATCTGACACTTTGAAACAAAACTGTTGGTAAACAGCCCCTTCCCTTGGGAAGAGGACATTAAATTTAAGCTCTTTTGAAAGATTAGAGCAATAAAAAAAGAAAAAGGACTTTTTCTAAATTGTTTCATAAACTCTCTGTCAAAGGAGGACAATAAGAAAAAAACTGGAGTAGGGACAACGTTAACTACTTGAGCATCTAAATGCCAGTATCTAGAGAAAAAACCTTGTCAGACCTAATAGAAGAAAAGAATTATGTACAATTTAATTATCGAAAGACTGTTAGTAGGAAACTGGAATCATGTTCTTAGGCCTGATCTTCTCTAGAGCTGAATTTGGATGGTACAGTAACAAAGATTTGTCTTCCTTTTATTTCATCGTAAAGATTGATGAACAGTAATGAAAGTGGGAGAAAGAAAAGGGTGTTAGGGGTCTAAAAACTAATTGTGTGAATATGTAGGTAGTGGAGTATACCCCTCTTTTCCCTTACAAGTTTTCTCTGTCATTTAATCAAACTCCTATGCAGTTCCTAAAGGTAATATAAGATCTAACTCTACTTTCCAGTTTCCAAAATTAAATATTTAGTTTTTACGACAGCATAGATATCTTCTGATACAGGTTCCCTCATCCAGAATTAACAGAGAATTCTTTTAAAATGTAGCAATTCCAGAGATTTCTTTTCCCTATATGTTCTGGTGTGCCGATGCACCATCTCTAAATCCTTAAAAAGTAATTAAATTTATAGAACCTATGCATATAAATGATAAGTTTATGATAATTTAAGATAAATGTGAGGTATAATTTATCATTTAAATTGTCTCTTTTGGTTTCTGCCCATCCTATTTTTTACACATTCTAAAATGGACATTTCTGTAGCTGCTCCCCAACACTGGATCTTTATTCTTTAATTGGATGAACACAGTGTTGGGAAATACAAAAACAATTCAGTATCTATTAGGAACTCACAAAATTTAACCACCTCGAAGTATTTCCTTTTCAAGAAACTTCTAAAGCTGTATCAAATTACAAAAAATCCTCCACAGGGATTTCCCCCCCCCCCGCCCCTTTGTTCCCCTACTCTTCACTACCTGAAACTATTCAAAAAAGGAGAAACAAAAGCCCCAGTCTTGTAATCCTGGGGTAGGAACTAACTCACTCCACAGATTAATACCACTGGAAAATCAGCTCGGAGGAAAAGAAGCGGATGGCTCTCTGTAATAAATGCAGACATGCACATGGAAAGCACTTAAAAGATTTTTTTTTTAACTTTTCCCAAAAGATTTCTCCTGTACAACATTATTTGAAAAGGGGTTTCAAACAGGAGTCTTTCAGAGATATTTTGCAATAATTTACTCCAAGACAAATCAATACCATAGTTTATGTGCTGTCAGTGTGAACAGTCAGAAAGAACACTGACTAAGGCCCAGGTAACACCAGTGGATATTTTTTAGGACTACATAGATATGTACATGTGTGTGTGCACAGCTCATTGATGATAAAACCTGCTATCAGCCTTATACCACCTTAGCATACTTTATTAGAGCAAAAAAATAAATCTCCAACGGATGAAATTTTGTTTCCTTTATAACTGGCACATTCCCCTATAAATAATATAAACAGGAAATGATTTCTGCAGTGTCAGTATAAAGACCATCAAATTTATATAATTCTATCTGGTGTCCTGGCAAACCAGAAAGCCTGTGGCACTAAGTACAGTAAGAAATTATGACATACTAATGTCATGAGATTCTTTTCAGCCATACAAATTTATCTGGTATGTGTAAATCTGCAGAGCTTTGAGCATGTGCCCAAGGTGATAGGGTCAAAAGCAATGTTGTTAAAGATCAGAAAAATGATACTTACTCTCATGTGTTCCATTCTTGATCTGGATATGTTACACTTTCAGTGACTTTCAGTAATTTTCAGAAAATCTTCCCATATGTAGATTTGAATATTTTTAGAAGCATTGAAACTTAAAGAGATTGATAATACCCATTATCACAATTACAACTTAAATCTAAAGGTAGACACCCAAACAGATAGCTGAATCTACTCTCCATATGTAAACTACTGATATGAAAATGTGAAACAGGATTTTATTAGAAAAAGAATTATTTCAGTAAAATGAGAATATAATGGTTATTTCAGAACGAATTTCAAGGTAACAGTGTATGATTTAAAACTGGTTTACTCAAGCCAGTCATTGTTGGGAATGAACAAGACTGGCTTGAACAGCAGAGTTATTACTCTTTGAGAATTTTCTTGCCTCAAGGCCAAGGAATTTCTAGTGCTCTTCTATCCTCTAGATGGAAAATTGTGACTCTGCCTTCAGGGGGAGTGAATGGCTCTTCAATCTGCTCTTTTTTTTTTTTTTGTCATTTTTACCATCACTTCAACCCTATCAACTTATATGATCACCTTGCTTTATCAATTGGAAACAGAACCACATTTTTATTTTTCATTACGTACAAGCTCAATTGTGCTTAAAGACAAATGTTCTTCTCTACTCTGATTGCACACTTGCCATAATTTTACTAACCTCTGAATTATTTAGCCAATAAGCACAATAAGCACACAAGGCAAGTTTTAGAGCTGCTTTCTGTCACAAAATTTACAGCAGCAGATAAAAACATGAAATGAAGTTAATGGTTCTACACTCACTGGTGCTAATAAAAAGCATCACATCCTCTTCATGGTTTTGCATTGCCATGGCTAAAATTGCTGCCTCTGGTTAGCAGGTTATTTGGCTCCGTAACAACAATATTTTACCTCATGGTACCATACAGAGAAAAAAAACTCTTAATTTCAATTATTTTCATTGGGCTTCTCAGGAGTCTAAAGATTAACTCCATTGTCATAAAATGTGTAAAAGCATCACTTGTATATGTAAGACAGAAACACCTCCTTGGTGTATTTCCTAATTCTTTTTTCAGTGTTAGGTAAACTGACCCATTTTGCCTAAAGTAGTCCAAAGGTCATTCTCTTGGGAAATTAGCCAGAAGGTTCTTTTTGTGCAGATGTCTATTGAATGACATTGTATCATTTTAGATGTATTAAAAATAGCTTGCAAAACTACATTTAAACCTTTCTATCATATTTTTACCTCCACAAGTAACACTATTGTTCCATTATCCATGAAATAGCATCATAGCATGAAAGACAACTGCAGAGGATCTTTTCCCCAAAATGTCACTAAATTTTTCTATTTCAATAACATGGCTTTATTTATTCTTCATTGAATAAATTAAAGAGGTACAATTCCTGTAGATTCTTTGGACTGAACACCAAAATAGTAGTCAAACATACAAAAATTCAGATGTCCCTATCTTATCAAAAGGGTCCTCAGAGGGACCTTTGGAAAGAAATCTGCAGGATAAGGTCATGACCACTATTCCCAATACAATTGTTTATTTCCCCATGCTGCACCAGTTTCTTCATAGCATTCTTTACTAACAGAATTTGGGAAATGCCCACTAAAAAAGATTGAATCTCAAACTCTCATGCAGGAAACATCCTTAAAAATTAACTTAAGGCAGAGAATATAAATCCAAATTTTGTTATAAATGCTATATGCTTCCTAAGGAAGACGTCATAAAACCATCAATTTCACAGATGTTGTTCCAATGGTATATGAAGACTAAGAAAAATGACAAAAAAGGAGCCTATAAAACATCACAAACTGAAGGTTGATTCAGTCCGATATCTCTCCTGACCATGCAGGGAACAAAGGAGTGCCAAAGTCTTCCTGCAGATATCCAAACAAAAGTTCCATAAAGCGAAGAATCCGGTACTGCAACATATCTACCAAAAGCAGCTACTGGAAATTGTATTTCCATTTCTCTGACATAAAGATACTCTGGGATCAAAGATCAGCATGGCTGAGCTGCTCTGCTTATCCTGCAGAAGAGATGTGACATAATAGTTAGTCCTAAGATCAATTCCAGTTGAAATGACTCTCTGAAAGCATCACAGTTAATACCACAGTCAATGAAGACTAGCTTCGTGAAGCTAACTAGGGACAGATAACTTAGAGAAGAAAATAACATACTGTATTTTTTTAAAAAAATCTTATAGAAAAAAAACACAAACAAGCAGAACCTCTTCATGATAACTCCTGCCTCCTTTAAGCACTTCATTTGGCACCTACTCAGTCAATCCAAACTTTTTCAGGATTTCATTTTAAAAGTGAACTCTGGAGGGTGTTTGCTTATGCAGACTTGGTGTTGTTAGTAGCATTTACTAGCTGCAATCAAATTCTGAACTTTTCTAACAAAGCCCGAACTGAGATTTTTGAGCAGGAGAGGCATGCTTAATGAATGCCAGCATGATCAAAGCCTACAACCAGGACAGCTAGAAATAAGCTTGTCTGGACTTAGCCTTAAGCTAGGGCTTCAAATTGTTGGCATTATAAAAACTGAAGAATGCCTTTCACCAGAGAGACACATCTAAGTCAGACGCAGTCAATAAACACCTCAGTTCATCTGTTCTGAGGCAGAAAAGCTCAGTCTGCTGTGTTGCAGTACACCTTTACACACACTGACAGAGCTTCGTACCCAAGTGCTAAGGAAGGCCAGGAAGCTCAGGGTGACACAGAGCAGGCCCATCTGTGCCTCTACCCAGTAGCAACAACAAGCCCATGACTCCTTTATGGAAATACTACCAAACTCCTTTCCCTATCAAACTGCTTTCTTTTCCCCTAGGTCTTACCTAGGTTATATTTAGCTCACGAGGATTTTTGAGCACTGGCAATTTCTCACACCAAATTTACAAGTCTTTCCTATTAGAGTGAGTGTCTCATTTTTGGGGGCTCTCTGGGTACTGTCAGGGTCAAAAAAAAAAAAAAAAAGACCAGATATAGGCATATCGGATATTGCTTCCCTCTAAGTGACATAGGACAGATTAAATTTGGGCCTAAAATAAAGTTTATTTATATCAGTTGATATAAATAATATATATCAGTGATCTGAGCCTTCTCTTCCCCTCATTTCTCAAAACAAAGCCAAAATTAACCTAATTGAAAGACTTCTTGACAATTCTTCATCCTCACAGTTGTTAACATTCCTGCTGAAATCACCAAAATATCACAGGAAAGGCATTTCACACGCTAATGACTGGGAGCAGGAAATCACGGAAAACTCATGAGAGAACACATCTTGTAAGTGTACGGGCTCAAATCATTGAGATGCTGCACTTCAGAAGAGTAAAAAGAAATTGCTTGTGATTCCCAAGCTGAACCTCGACTATGGAACTCATTTATAAATAGTCAATGAAAACAGTCAGAGAAAAAAGAACCAGTGAGACACGGTGTCTGAAAACCAGTTTCAGCATTCTGTGAGGTAAGAAACAGGGAACTTCAGAGGAAATCTTCCCAACATTTTTCCACCTCCTAAGTTATTTAAATTAATTATACAATTGTATTCATTTATTTTTGTTCACGGACTAGTGGAATGTTTGATTTCACTTCAAAACTTCCTAACGAGAGAAAAAATTGTATTTTGAGCTCTCACTAGAGGGAGCTCCGGGTTTATTTATAGCTAAGAAAGGGAACGCGTAGGGGGACCTCAGCATTTGTTTTGGTACAGTTTAACAGCTTGAATTAATACTGTGGTCTTTATCCAACTACTTTACTAAGCAAATCAAATGGGGGAAAAACAAACAAACCAAGCCAATCAACAGACGAAACCCAAACGACAGAGTTACTCAAGTATCCATGGGATGCCATGAAAGTTTACAAGGATCTTGCTATTTCACTGGATAGTTTCTGGTTTTTTCCTCCATGATTCAGAGTCAAGCCCCTCCTCCCCCTTTTCTGTCATTTCATTTGTACACTGCCTTAGCCAGAAGACAGATTTTATAGCCACAGAGGTTTGCTGTGGCATAGTGTCCTAGATTTGACAAAGAAATCTCATACGGATTCACAGAAATACCTTACATTATGGGATTATGTATTTATTTGTTCCTAATGGATTTTTTTTTTAATGTCATGTCTCCAATTATTTTTAAATATTCACAAACATCTACTTAATCAAATAATCTGAATTCCAATGAATTCATATTTCAGCTATTCCACGGATTTTCAAACACTGTCTGCAAAATGTAACAGGAAGATACATAAGAGCAGTACTTGTTCCCCAGTCTTACCAAGCACAACTTCAAGACGATTTTTACACAGCTATTTTGTTTGTGTTACACCTTGGGTGACAAGTACTACAGAATCAGAGAATCAGAGTAACTTGGGTTGGAAGGGACCTAAAAGACCTCCAACTCAACCCATCTCACCTTCCTTTATGTCCAACCCACCTCAACCCGTGCATATATTGATTGTACCATAAAGATGCAGATCTATTGGTTTCTTTTCTGGGAGACTTTAGCTTTTTTATCTGAAGTCATGTATTTGATTTGGACAGTTCAAAACAAGAGCTATATTCCCCAGAAAATTAATTTGCTTTAAAAGGACCTGGGAGGCTCTAATAAATTATGTGAATTAAAGAAAAAAAGGACAGTTCAACAACCAAAATTCTCAGGGCGATAAACATATTTACCATCTCAGCATTTAAAGCATATATATATATACTCCCTTAAAAATTTAGATTTCGACAATAAAACCTCATGTAGCTTCAAACTGATAGCTACTTTTCAATAAGGATATAAGCATTTCTTCATTACAAATGTACATTTGATAATATATTTATGCTGACCTATTTTTTCATCAAAGAGCATGCACTTGAAACACTGGCAAAATTTAGCTGGTTTACATGTTCTTTCATTTCAATATATACATGATTATTACTTCGGTTTTCTGTTTTGTTCTTGGCAATAAATAATAATACAAATACAAATACAAATACAAATACAGTCAAATGATGAGAATGGTTGGAGTCATCCAACATAAAATCTAAGCCATGCAAATGTTTGACCACTGTACACCTGTGCAACTGGTCAAGCAATACTTGTACAATAATTTTAAGACTAAGTTTAAGAAATCAGTTAATCTGATTTCTAGCAATAACTTTTGGTTAAATCAGCAGTTATGCTACGGTAAATGCAGCCAGGCTGGCTCTCACTTTCTTTAATATACTTCTAATGAAGACCTAGATATTGTCCCTAATCTGTTCAGACGGCAAAGCAAAATACAAAATCACTGCTATAACTTTTCAGATTTTATATAAAATTAGGGAAAAAATCCAGGAAAAATATTCATGCAGATTTTACAGTAAAAACTCAAACTTTCCATCTCCGAGTCTGCTTCGAAGTAATTTAGGATATGAAATTTAGTGATAGAAGTTTTTTTTAAAAATTCACTCTAGAATACCAGAAGGGTTAAACGGGATAATATGTTTTTGGGATACCACACAAAGCTTCCTACATTTTCAGTATTTAAGCCGAGTGTGTGCCCTAAAACCACACAAAGATATTTTTTTCCACAGGAATTGCATAATATGTGTGGGCACAGTCTATCACCTTGGAAGCTGAAGCAGTTTGAGGTAGTCCATTAGGTAATCCAACTAGTTTTTTGCTATTGTGCTATTTTGCTATTCAGCTGTTCTGCTGAACAGCAAGGACATTGCACAAACACCATAAGAAATCAACAGTTACGAAGTAGGTGAAACATAGGAAAATTTTACTAAACAAAAACACTGGTTGCAGCAATTTTATTGGACCAGCACATCAGATGGCTGGACAACACGTCCCGTGTGCTGGGCCTCGGGAGATCTGGGCTTGCTCAGCCTGGAGAAGAGGTGATTTTGGAGACACCCAAGAGCAGCCCTGGGCACCCATGAGAAGGTTACTGCAAAACTGAGTCAGGCTCTTTGTGAAGGTGCATGGAAGCAGGACAAAACACAAGTTTCAAATGAGAAAGCCTTAGACTGAGTGTAAGGAAAAACATGAGGACAGTCAGGTGGTGGCATAGGCTGTCTGAAGGGGCTCTCATCACTGGGAGACTTCAGGACATGCCAGGCCTGTTTTAGCAGGCAGCCCCACTGGCAGCATCAGCTTGGGCCAGCAACTTCCTCAGGGTCCTGCCAGTCCACAGTACTCAGACTCCAAGTGTGCACAATAATGTTTTTAGTGAATGTATTTGAATGTGAAAGAGAAGAGTTTCATGTAATCTGAGTGAAAACAACCTAAATGCAAGGATTTAATGTCAGCACATGTTTAAAATTGCTCACTGGCACCATCTCTTCTCAGGTATCAGAAGGGTAACACTGAGTTTGCCAGTGTGAGTTGAACTAATGATGCTACAGGCATTGCTATGGCTTGGTTAAAACTTGCTTTAAGCATCCTGTCAGAAAAGTGGAGGTTCAGCAACTGTTACATCCTCTCACCATTCCTGAGAGTTTCAGTCATTGCAATAAACTGCTGTGAACTAGTAAATCACTAGGGCTGAATGGAAAATACTCATACTATTCAAATGAGTAGTTTTACATTTGAATAAATATTGATACAGAAAAAATATACCTCCTGTAGAAAGAAAAATATTAGCAGGTCAAGGGAGGTGATTCTCGCCTTCTACTCCACTCCTGTGAGACTCCACATGGAGTACTGTGTCCAGCTCTGGGCCCCCAACATAAGATGGACATGGACTTGCTGGAGCAAGTCCAGAGGACGGTCATGAAGATGAATCGAGAGCTAGATCACCTCTCCTATGAAGACGGGCTGAGGGAGTTGGGGTTGTTCAGTCCAGAGAAGAGAAGGCTCCAGGGAGATCTTATAGCAACCTTCCAGTACCTAAAGGGGTTACAAGAGAGCAGGAGAGGGATTGTTGACAAGAGCAGGTAGTGACAGGACAATGGGGAATGGCTTCAAACTGAGAGGGTGGGTAGATTAGATATTGGGCAGACATTCTTTCCTGTAACGGTGGTGAGACACTGCCCAGAGAAGTTGTGGATGTCCTATCCCCAGGTGTCCCTGCCCATGGCAGGGCGATTGGAACTAGATGGTCTTTAAGGTCCCTTCCAACTATGATCTTTTCATTGGGAAACATATCTAAACCTTACATATTTTAAAAATGAAAACCAGAAGTAGGAAACCATTTTAGTGGTGACCAAGTTGATGTCTTTACTCACTTTCTAGACTTCTCAAATCTTTTATAATACTGCAAAAGCCCCTAAAGGTTGAAGGAGTGAACATCTTTATGAATTGCTTGATCAAAAATTCTGCAAGGACAATGAATGTTCCCCTCGATTGAAGTGTTCAATCTAATTCAGCAGGAAGAGCATAAAACGTCAACTTTCCTACTCACACAGAGCAAATGTGGGAGTTTGTAAGAAAGAGAAGAACAAACCAAATAGATGTCACCAGCACTTTTCCTACATCCCAGGCTGAGCCATAGACAGTGCAGAGTCAGCAGCAGAGTGTAAGTTAATGAAATTCTTAATCTCTGTGCTTGGATGTATTGACAATAAAAGTTGAGTGATGGTGAGCATTTTGATAATAACCAAAGCACAGAAGGATAACGACTCCTTCTGCCTCTTTCAGGTTATCAGGGTGAAAATACTTTTAATGTGACCTGAGATACGAAGAAGTGCTATGTAAGAGACTTTTACATACTACTGGTTTCAGCTTACAACAAAACTGGATTAATGTGGTGCTGGACTCACTGTTGGCTTGTACAAGAGTAACAATAAAACCTATTTTGAAATGCTGTTAAAGTCTAAAAGAGATAAAAGGCAAACAGAAAAATGTGGCCAACTACTCCTTTACAGTTTGTCCCATAAACCAGTGTGTTGCAATAATTCTTTTTTTAAGGACAATCCTATAAAAACAATTACTTTTTCATATGAGCTCACATTTCTATGAGGAAACTTCCATCCCCTCCTGTTGTGTCTTTCAGATCCTGCAGTTCCTTGAGAACACACTTGATTAATCCATGTTTATGAAAAGGAACAGTAAATGTTGACAAGTATAGCCAAGTGCTCAAACAATTACCTTGTCTGCTATTTATGTAGAGAATTCTTATGAAGCGAAAATAGCTTTAAATCCAATAGAGTAGGAAAAGTCAAGGAACATAGTCATTGTTCACGTCAATAGTTGTGAATATGTTTAATATTTTATCATGCAGTGGTCCACAAGTCTCTAAAAAGTGGAGAACAACAGAACCCACACTGCAGACATTCCAGCTTCCACAGGCAAATCTGGGAGCGCTCCAATATACACAGGCTGACCACCCACTTGAAATGATGTACCACAGGGTTCCTTCTGGAGATTATGGATGGTATGAAGCAAGTGGGAGGAGGAGTGCCTTCATATATAAACAAGCAGTTATTAAATAAGCTTTGTTATATGTGCCTCATCAGATTACTTAATGGTCACACTAGAAAGACACAAAAAAGCAAATAATGAAGGCAAAATGAAAGAGAGTAGAAAAAACAGTCTTTGCAAACCTGAAGAGAGAGACTCCAAAATCTGTCAACACTGACATCTCTCACAAACTGAGAAGCTGCCAATTGGAAGAGAACAAGCTATATACAGTTCTGGCAGCAGTAAGTCATTCCAGATGGTCACAAAAGCATTTTGCCTCTGCACCTCACCAAACTTGCTCTCCCCTCCTCCAGCCACACGCTCCTGCCCACTCCCTTGCTCTCACTCTGGCATCCATCAAATTCTTCCCCAGGCTGCATCAGATAACTAACATAACCAAAACTTAAATTAACAGGGAAAAAAAGAAAGGAGGGTGATCTGCAGGATTTGCAAGTTGAAGCAGCTCAAAGAGACCAATGCATGTGAAGGCTGGTGCATACTATGTGCTGAAGGGGAAACCAAGCACAGGGAATGGGAGAGAAAGAGGAGGAAAAAGGTGCTTCTGCTGTGACTGGGCTGTTGCTCACTTCAGTGATACCCACCAGCATCACAAAATGACAAGTCCTATGGACGTGTCATGTCATAACATTAGTGTCCTTGTAAGATCCATACTGATGTATTAAATTGGAGAACACAAAAAAACCCCCATGCAATACCACAAAAATGCCAAAAGAAAATATATTTGCATAAGCAGAACTACTCTGTATAGCTTGCTAGGTTTTGAAGTAGTGTAACTTTTGCTGAGCAGCTTCAAGCAGTGTCACTAGCATTTCGTTTCAACCCTAAAGGCCAAATGTTTCATGACAATGAATTCTGCCATAGACCTTGAGATGAATTAACATATATAGAATTACAATAAACTTTCAAACATTGTAAGTTCAGCATCAGTTTTACTGGTGCCAAGAAAAGTATAATTAATAGCTATAAATTGTATTTTTTCTAGATAGGCCAATAATTTCTCTTGATTTGGACCTTCAGTTCTGCACCACTGGCAGTTAGTACATACTTCATTCATTATCTAAATTATCTGCAGTTGTAATTACATTTTGTGTTCTGATACCAATTGTCCATTTTTATCATTCAATTCCCTTTCATTTTTGAACACATTGATAACAATAGCAGCAATATGCAAATATGTAGAGACTGATTTTTTAACGTCAATAGCAGGAGACGTACAGACAGCATCCTTACACCATGGGTATTAGAGCAATTTATGAGTGAGTAAACTAAGCTTTAAAAAGCTCACCTGATTTACTCAAAGCTGCCCAAGCAGGACTGTAGAACAGTTGAAAAGGGAACCAAGGAACCCCAATTCCCTGATGTAACTGCTAGACCATAAGCCCTCTTTTCATAATGTGCCGTCAACACACCTATAGTTCAACAAGCTCGTGCAACCTTCTTGCATCAGTGCTTACCAATTCCCAGAAATTTATTCCAGTCTCACAAAGTCTTGCTAAATTTTCTTCTGAAAATTTACCTCTATCAGCAACAGCATATGGGTTACTCAAATAACCAGAAGACCCAGCAAGCACTGAAAAATAGAGTCATTAATCCCTGTTTCAAATCTTTAGTGACTTAAATTAGTGTAATATATAATCCTCGTATTGCTAGCCAGATTAGAGAGAGGACACTAACATTCATCTATATATACACACATATATACATCAGCGTTTAAGCACAGGAACAGGCATGGTTCTCTTAAAAAAAAAAATTGAGAACTTAATGTAAATGAAAAATTAGCCTAGGAATACATGACTATTCATCATAGAAATGAGGCTTGCAGCCACCTGTCATGTAGGTATTTCCATTCAGTGGTGTTGGGAACAAGGCTGACCTTCCCTGGCAGTGAGCCTGAGTCACCGTGGACAAGAGAATTGGAATTTGTTAAGCAAAAAGAAAATTAAGTGATCTGAAGCAGTACCTTATGGCAACAGATTAGGATGTGAATATGACGAAATTCAAGATATTACAAATATAAGAAACACCCAGCCCCAAGGGGTCATACATTCAAACTCAGAATTTAATAAACACAAAGGAAGAGCCCTGGATGTGCCCCCCTTACCACAGCCCTATGTCTCTCATTTTCAGGAAGCAGAATGTGTAAGTTTACTGAAGATATAGAACAATAATGCTAAAATTAATGTATGCCCTCATGCGTTCCAAGACAGAGATGAGTATTTATGGACATCAAGATTTGATTTTGCTTGTTTTAAATACATCTTTAGCTTTAAAAAACCATTAGATGGTATACAGCCCACCACACGGTACAGCATGAAATGAGACCAGAACTTTGGAAGAGACCATTTGCTATGGGAGTACCTAGTCTGCATCAATTACATTTTTGCTAATAGGGTGTTTCTTTATATTAAGATTTTGTCTAAGTTAGTGAGAAAGCTTGCTTTAACATACGTGCTTCGGTTGAATAGTGAGAAAAGAAAACAGTTTGATTTTTCTACCTGGTAGCTTTGCAATGTCTTGGAAGTATTCTCAATAATTTCTACAGTATTTCTATGTGCATTAAAGGTTTCTGGAGCTTTTCTCCATTTCTCTTGAACTACATAGTTTCCCAATACCTTCATTTGGACATCTGAAATGTAACAGCAGTGAAGTTTGAGTCAGCAATCTAAAAAATCCAAAAGGACAGGACACTGCAAAGCATTAAATGATTAAAGCAAACCCTTCATATTGAAAAATCAGGCCCAGAATTTTTAACAGGATACAGCAGAATTGTTCTTCTCTATAAAGGCCACCAAAGACTTATCATGCCAGATGAATGAACATTGGGCTTTCATTAATTGTACAGATTTGTTAATATTGCTAGTATAGGACCCAAATGAATTGAGCAATCAAAAAAGTAGAGTTGTCCTTGTCATCATCATCCTCATCACCATCATCACTCTCATCATCTTATTCTGTGATGCTATGCAAAATCCTAAGTCTGTATTAAGTTAAACACTATTATCCATACACAGAGCAAGGCTCAGTTTGCCCAACATTTCTAATATTCTTTGAGATGCTTCAGGCACATTATGCTTGAATGAAGGATGCCACGTATTACTACTCCTTAGCTGAGAAAATCTACCTGGTTTATGTGTGTCTTCATTCCAAAGCAATTGCTTAAAGAGGTATTGTATTTTTGCACATCACCTAAAAAATTATGCTAAAATAAATCCTACCACGCAGGATTTTACAGTGTCATTTCTGCTCCTTTTTGCAGAAATGCACCTGAAATATCTGAGATGCTAAATTAGAGAGTAACATGAAGCAGGCAGAACACTAGGGTAGCTGGTAACCGGAAAAATATATCCGATTTCTACCATTGCTGAGAACATTTTCAGACATTTCTTAGATGGTTTTCAAATAAACTATACAACTTTCAATCCTAATTGTCACTGAGTAGATGAAAGGAATGCTTTGCTGAATTGAAAAAACATTTGGAATGATTTTCAAGCCTGGATAGCTTACAAAATACTATTGGTCTTAGTTTTCCTTTGTTTCCCTTATACGGGATTGTAAAGAAATGGGAATAGTTCTAGTGACATTATCCTGAGATCATAATACTCTTAAGAGGAAATAACAAGTTTAGAGGCTTCCTTGCTTCCAGGCTCAATTAAAATCACTAAAGGGTTTTTTACAGTCCTATTTGCAATAGCTCTGTTTAAGCTCCCATAAAGTTTATTTAATTTTCTCTAAACCTGTTATATCAGAAATACCAGCAGATTATTATGGGAGGACATATTGTACCATTTTCCCTACATATCTCTGGATCATCTGAGTTGATGTTTCAAAATAGTTGACTTTCTATCCAAGACTCCAAAAGTTCACCTAAAAATAGTAATAAGGAGATAGCACAGCTATGTGAACACAGTGGTCATAAAAGACTAGAACATACCAAGAGCTGCATGTTAAGGAATTTTGGGGGTTGATGCCTTTTTTTTGTTTGTGGAGTTTGATTTTTTTAAAACGAATCCCTATCTCTGTTCCATAAAGTCAGTTCTGAGGAGGGAACAGAAATTTTGACCAGAAAGACTCTAAAAATTTAAGGAAATATTCCTGTCACATTCCAATCATCTTGTGTAGTACAGTTGATGGTACACATAATTGAACAGATTAACCCAAAGACTTCACAAAATGTTTCAATCACCACTAATACTCTACTGCACATACAATCCAAGCACTCAGATTCCATAAGATGCCACGGTTTATCCATTACTAAAAGAAATACTGCCTAGAATTAACTATTTGATTCTGTAGAAAAACTGTGCATAACTACTTTTGACTATGAGTGTCATGAAAATACTAACTATACATTTCCACAACTAAAAAAACCCCAAAAAATCACATTACTTTTATTGACCTGAACATTCACGAGTCAACTCTGTGTCCTTTGGATATTTTAATTTATTTTTTTTTGAGAAAGATCTTACCCAGCATGACAATATTGGTGGCTGTGTTAAAGTTAAAACACCTGTTTTAGTACCCTGGATAGATTTGTTTCCTCAGAATTTAATTGGTTTCCTTAAAAGTGTTTCACTGCCATCTACACAAGCAGAGTAATCTGACCTCAACAACTACAGAGGTTGTGATATACATCACAGAGGCATATCAATTTTGGTAAAGGTGTAATTTAATTAGAGGCATAATTTAACTTAAAGGTATAATTTAATTTTATAATTTGAACCTCTAGTTTGGTGAATCTGTACCACACATTTTACCTCTCCTTGAGGAAAACACATCTGCAGCATAAATTATGTGCCATGGTGAGACGATTAAAAATTGTTTGCTACTGAACTTGGCACTTGGCATTTGTCAGATAGGCTTGGTACTAGTTGCATTAACTATTCCATGCCATATATCTGTTCTGCAATAATGAGCATTTTGAGCCTGCTGTCAGTAGTAATGAAACAACCGAATTTTTGAAGTAATTCTGACTTTATTGACATGTTAATCGGAGTTTGGAATTCCCCTGAGAAAAAAGGTTAGGTATGAAACAGCAACTGACCATAAAATTGGAGTTTGAAAATATGTTTTCCATCTGAATCAGAGACCTTCGTTTAATTTTTGATTAATTAGTAAAATCATTCATAACGGCTCACGCAACCAAAAAATGCACGTGCACTCTGGTTTATGAAACCCAATCTCTTACCCTTAGTTGCCCCACACTGTAAACAGTTATGTTTGAATTAGCCAGAGACATTATAGACTTTTTCGTTAACTCAGAATGACACTGGCTGAAATTGTAATAATATAAATTGAAGTTCATACAATCTCATTTGTCAAACAGTGGTAACCAGTCCTACGTACCAAAGGTTGTCATCAGATAACTGTCAAAGCTGTAATTGTTCATAGAGAACAGCTACAGGTTGCTTCGAAGTAGATCTTGATTTTTTTTCCCCTGCACATAACTGATCTTTGTCAGATTATTGTTGCACCCTTCCTCCCAAATATATTTACAACTTTCGGTGATAACGACAGAGACAAATCTTTACAGCTGTTCTCAAAGGCAGCACGTACAGGAGTCTGCAAGTCATTGTGACAGCAAACTCTCAACAACAGCAGATGGCAGGGAATTTCTTTAGTGCTTTCCACTCCACCATCAGTCACTCCCTCCTGCAGAGACTTAACATGTGTGTTAAGTCTCCTCCAAAATCCATCGAGGGGTTTGAATTCATTTGGGCATTGTTTGTGGCAAACCACATTTTTCCCCTAAGCTTTGTGCCCCCCAAGAAGCAGAGTGCCTCCCCAGAAAGGAACTTCCAGCCCCGCAGAGGACTTTGTCCTTGGGACACAGTGCTGCTGGAGCACTAAGTGACACTGGGACAGTGGCTCTGAGCAACAGGGGAGGTCCTGTGTGTTTGCAGCCACAGCAGAGGTCGGTTTGGTGAGCTCAGGCTTCAAGTGAGCAAAAATAAGAAGAGAGCCCTTCAGAAAATTATCTCTACATGCTGTGAAAGAAAGCAGATAATTTTATTGAGAAATTTTCTAAACAGTTTAAAGACTGCAAGCCTTAGGTTTAAAAGGTTAGCATGGGGTTTACATAATGCATAAACTGTTAATTGTATTCAATTCTCCCCTTGGAGAACTAAACAGAGCAGAGTTTCTGTTTATTTGAAAGGCAGAGACAGCATTTTATCAACCGTTGACAGGCTTTGAAATACGACATCTATCAAACAAAGTTCAACTACACTCTAGCAAGAACAATTCTTATTTATTCCATTCTGGCATCTGGGCCAGGAAGAACATGAGGAAGACACTTTTTTAACTAGTTCCACCATTTTTTTCTTCAGGCTACTGTCACATTGACTCCAGAGACCTGAAAATAGCCAAAGGCTGCTGACATCTGCTCAAGGTCTCTTCTGGGATAAGGACTAGAGCAGGGAGAGTAGAAAAACTTCACATCAGTCATGCAGTAGCTGAGGTATCAGTCAGCCTTCTGAACTCTTTCCATCCCTTCTTAGGCCACTTTCATGTTTCCAAAGCAACAAAAGAGAGAAAGTCAAAATAACAGCCTCAAGGTAGTCAATTAAAGTAACAGCCTTCAACCTAACTCTTCTTTCAAAAGGAGAACACTATTATAAAATTATAAAAAAAGAAGCAGCAACTAGAAATAAATCGTGATAATTCAAACTGGGAAGCAAATACAGAATTTAAAGGCAAAGGTGCAAAAGAATAAATTTCAACTGCCTTGTGCCTCACTGGAATGAAAAAAAGGCTTGTGCTATCAAAAATAGTGAAAAGTGCTTTTTTGACACCCAAAATATTTCCAAAGACAATCTGGCTTTCAGTCAATAAAATCAATCATGCACCACAAAAAGTTTTCAAATACCTTCTAAAATTTTGAAAATATCTTTGTATTGCTTCATGACACTACTTGTTTAATTCAGCTGCAAGGATATTTTTTAAATTATAGCTTTTGTTTAGGAAGGCTGTTGCACAGAAAAATGAAATTTATTTTCATACAGTAAACAGAATATTAAAAGTTACAGAACTGTACACTGCAAAAAAAATTTATTTTTTTTTTTTAAAAAAAAGGCCAAGCTTTAAAATTGAAACTTGTTCTGAACAACAGAAGTGAGTCATCTTGATGACCAGGCATCCTAACATACCATTCTTGTCACTAAAACAACATTCAAAAGACAAAAGGATAGCATAAAAGGCAAAAGATCACATTTTAAAATCATTTCACATGAACCAGGAAACCAATTACTGCAACAAAGAGATGACTTAATAAAGCATTTCTTTGTCCTTTTAGAAAACAGTCTGCTTGATCCCAGACAAATTTCAGCCAAGCAAAGCACTGCAAAGAAGACTGTCTTTTGCCATGTGCCCATCAACCACAGTTGAGTTTAACACTGGCTTGAATTGCCATTTAGTCAAGGAATAACAGAAGTATAGCCTGAAATTATCATGGTAAGTCTAGAAACAGGTAATTTTTTAGTCAAAAGAAAGAAAAAAATCCTATTTTGCTGTGAAGAAAGGCCCATTTAGATTAGACTCAAATATAGAACCATATTCTGACTTTCTTCCAGAAAATCTTATTGAAAAACAAAAACTAATGACATGGAATCTGTTAATAAATAGGACAAAGTTTTCTGCACAAAATTATTGTTATTCTAATTTTGTTCTGCTTCACTTTCAAAAAAAAAGATTAAAGAAAAAATTTCAACTGATTAAAAAATACTGGGGTTTTCTTATTTATTCACTTGTTTTTGCTCTGTTTGGGTTTGTTTTTCCTTTTTCCCTCCAGATAATAAGATTGCACATTTTATTCCAGGTTGCCACAGGAAGAATATTCCAGTTTTCGAAACTAAATGGGTTCATCATCAGAAAATTGAAAGCTGTTCCCCTCTCCAGTTCTCATTTATGTATGTCAAAATGTGGAAACCACCACTTAGGACAATTAGTTACAAGACTGTTAAAATAAATAAAATAAAATTTTAGTCAACACTTAATATCTAATACTATAAATTAAATTAATTAATACAACACAGTCAAGGCTGGTGGAGATCCTGCAGTGCTAAGTATTAACCTCTGGCATAAAGAGGGAGCCAGAAATATTCCCTGTGAGGAAGTAACCTCTGTGATTTAAGGAACTATGGGCTGAACTGGAGACCAAAATGTTACATTAGTTGTATGATCAAATATATATGATCAAATATATTCCAACTTGGACCTACACTTCTTGGACCAGTGTCCCTCCAGCATCTTAATTCTCAACACCACCTTATTTGTCTTTGCCAGAAATGTTTCTATGGGTCACCATAAGGGCCTCCAGGGACCAATGATCAATATGTGCTGACAGTGAGCTAGACAAAAACACATTATAAAATGTATTTTCCTTAATACAGGGACTGTCACTAGTCACAGCCCATAGTCATATATGTCATATATATCATATATGTCTGGGTGCAATAGCACATTCAAGAGCAGACATACATGCTTCAAATTAACACGTTAGCCTGAGAACAGGACATGTATGATAAAAACAGTAAAATGAAGTGCTGTAAAAGTGGTTGTATTTGTTCAGACTCATTCATTTCATTTGTAAGAGAAGAACCGAGGGTTTCTGAAGTAGCTGTACTACATGGATTCAATAAAAGCCTTTCTATGAGCCAACAGTCTTCCCATCTCCCTCTTTTATTATTTAGATATGTACAGAAAAGCTGTGATTTTGCTTCTTGTACAAAATACTTCGGGATTTTTTGAGTATTTATAAAAAACATAAAGAACACGTAAACATTACCTTCTTTCTTGTTTTCCAAACATTGACAATCCCAAATGTGAGACTCCATTACTTTCCTGCATGTTGCTTAAGCTCATTGGAAAGTAAGCAATGATCTATACCTATAACATTTATTACTTTTTAGTAACACTTATTCTTTCTAACCATATCTTAGCATTTATAATTCTTCTACTAAATGGGAGTGCCCATCTCATTTAAGTACTAATTCCCTAGGTTGGCTTACATTGTGAGAATCAAGAAATCTATTTTAAACAGCAGAATTCAAGAGTTCTTCCTGATAAAAACTACATTTATGAAACCATACTCGGCATTTAATTCTTCATCTACCTCTAAGCCTTCAGTTTTCCTTTTAAAAACACTTTTTCAAAAAAATGGCATAATATTTCCAACAGATAAATCATTTGCATTCTGCAGTATTTGGAATTTGATGCTATTTGGAAGCCTTCCTCAAATAGGTGCACATTTTAATATGCATTCTCAAAGTGAAGAATTAAAAAAATTCTTGCTGCTCTGCCTTCGTCTCATATGCATGTTTCATATTACTGAGATAGAAATAATTTGTTTCCTCCACAGGTTACTTTTATTTTCTACCCTTCTAGATTTTGTGCTATTTATTTACTTATTTATGTATTTATTTATTTATTTACCCTGGTACTGTTTTTTTTGTCAGTCAGTGAGGAGGAAAAAATCTAACTGATATAATGTTTACAATTAATCAATCCTCACATAATTGTCAGTATTTATTCCCTATTCTATATCCAAGAAGCTAAAATTTCCATAATAAAAATTCCCATCTGTACTGAATCCTTTGACACCATTTTAGATACTTCTTCTAGGATTTCTTTGTGTGATTTGCTTTGTAAGGCCCACAACTTGTTTTGTCAGGATTAACCTATATAAACTCATATTTTTCTTAGCTTTATAGCAGTGTACAGCATACTTTGTTCAATCGGGTTGATATATGTAGTTTGTTTGATAAAATAAGGGCATAAATTTTGTACAGGCTTCTTTGTGGCGTGTGATCAAAATATACTGACACCAAAGATGAGTGAAGATGGGCAGAACTAATGAAAAAATTGCCCCAACATAAGGAACATTTTAAACTTCTAACAGACATTTGAAATTGTTGATACGTTATGACCATTGAAACTTATCCTTAATAAGGAGTGATTCAAAAAAGGTGAAGTCTTATGAAACGGATTTAGAAATTTTTTTGAGGGGGAGGGATTTGGAGATTTACCAACAGGGGAACCACTTCAAGTAGACACAAAAAATCACATCAAGATATAAGCACAAAAATCTATAATTTTACCAAACTGCTTGAACTTGGACGAAAGTAGTGTGTGATTATTTAAAATCAAGCCAGAAGTTGAATTTTAAAGAAGGAAATAAGCCAAGATAAGACTGTAAAGATAAATAATTTATATGCAGCCAATATCTGAGACTCCTTAGGCTAACATTTATGTTATCAAACAAATACATAGTTTCAAAACACACCAAACCCCTCCACACAAATCAAGCAAAAGAAACAAACAAAAAAATCCTTCTGCAAAGCATGTAAATGATAAAGATAACTCTTTTCTCAAAACATTAATCTTGCAGTTTTCAAAGAAAAATTATTCCAATTAACTGCTCAAATTAAAAGATGGAAGAATAAAGAAGGGATGGGGTTTTGAAGCTTTTTGGGGTTAAGAAAAATCAGTATGAGAAGCAGTGTAGTGCAGAGCAGTGCTAGCTGCTTGTGTTCACTGTCAGATCACAGAGAAGATGATTAATTTTCAGTTATTGTGCAGTGGGTAGTGCAGAGGAAGAACACACACACGAGCTACTACCAGAGCACGTAATACAGCATATGCCTGCCCTGTGATTTTCCCTCAAACACTTAATAATGCAACTACATCTTTAATCACAAGAATGAGATTAACTAAAGTTATTCACTTTCCTAAAAATCGGCAAACAATGAATAATCACAACATACAACTATTCAGTTCCCATTGAACATTATATTCCCATTACATTTTTTTCCCTTCAGCAGATTCTACCTTCAGGTTAAACAAGTAAGTCCTTCAGTTTGTGAACTGACTGTAGTGAGAAAACAAGTAAATCCCCTTTAATCTGGAAAAGATGATTTGGACATGAGTTCTAACTCAATCCCTCTGGTGTCTGACCCACTGTGAAGCAGGAATGTAGTAACACAAACATTAGATTCCAAATTCTGAAGATGAAAAGGCTAACCTTAACCAGGTGCTATGGAACCACCCCTAAGCAAGACTTGAGTTTAAGACAAACATAACAACACTCAGTAAGAAGTGGGATTTAGATGTTAAACTGTTTAAACACTTAGCTTAAGAAAAGAGGATGGGGAAGAGGAAGAAGCACTTATCCTCTAGGAAGAAATCCCACCTGGTCATCATCTTGTTTTGTCACACTGTAGGTAAAGAAGTACGTCTATCTTTTAAAAAGCAGCTATTACTGTAAAAAAATCCCTCCTTCCCCCCCGTCTCCCCCAGACTATTGGGTGGTAAAAAAAGGGTGTTTAGCATATGAGAAAAAAACATATAAAGTCCAATTAGCAAACCTCAGCCATTGTAATTGCTTTCTCCATGTTTTCTAGACCAGGAACTCAACAAGCAAGAATGCTTGTCACTGGAGTTCTGGTTGAATGAACATACTTTCCATGTAGCTTCAACATGTTGAGTTTCTGAGGCCACAGCTACCAGAAAATTAAACAATCGTGGGCACAAGCATGTGATAGTCTTTGCTATGATGTTGTTAACATTGTGGAATGCAGTGGGTTGTTAGAGCAGCCTCTGGCATGCCAAATGCCTGGCACGGTACTCCCAAAGGAATCCTCTGCATGATTTAGAAATTAGCACAGGTCAGAGTTTGCTAACCATGAATCCCAGTGCCACTTGCATCCTCCTAGGTTGGTTCTGTAGCATTATTGCAGGCAATGTCTTTGGCCCAGGAGCACCTACATGCTCTCAGGCTGTGGCCAAACACATTCTTGGCATGATCCTACGAAAACTCCATTCCTAACAACTGTAAAGAAGCCTTATCATCACCCCTGATTATAGAGGGAGAACACAGAAAAGCAATGTGGGACAGAGAAAAGGTACATCAGAAGAGGTTATATGTGATGGAGACCTGCTTTCCTGGGGATGGCTGAGCACCTGCCCAATCATGGGAACTGGGGAATGAATTCCTTTTTTTGCTTTTCCTACTAAACTGCCTTTACCTCAACCCACAGATTTTCTCAGTTTACCCTTTGGATTCTCTCCCCCATCCCACTGCTGCAGGGGGTGAGCAAATGGTTGCATGGTACTTAGTTCACAGCAGAGGTTAAACCACAGCAATTAAAAAAAAAAAAAAAAGAGGAAAAAAAAGAAAATATTAAAAAGTTAACTTTTGCTTCAAGTCTTATTTTTAAACAACCCAGAGACCACCTCTATAAATTCATCTGTAGTGCAACTGTAAGACTGTTATTTCCATGTTAAGAAAATAACGAAAGCCCCAGTCTCACTACTGGTTACTCTGTTAATTTGATTAGCAGAAATTGTGCAAACAATCCTAGGTTTGTACACCATCCCAAACACTACTGATTACTCTGCCTATTTAGTTTTTAGGTAGCAAAATCGTGCAAAAGAACACACAGTGAGAAAGCAACTTGTGATATAACAGCACCTACACGTACAAGAAGCAAACCTGGAAGACATCGAGGTAATATAAAAGTAATTTCACAACTACAAATGTTGACAGAGAATTGCAAACTGAATGCAGTGCCTCCACAGTCGTGTTCTTCCTGTCACAAGTGCGAAAACGGTATCAAACGTAGAGCTCACTGGTAGCCCAGAAACAGCATGAAAGAGGTCACATAGGAAAGGATGAAGGGTAAACAAGGAAGTCAAAACTTAAGGTCCAGTTGTTTCCTGGCCCGAGCCAGCACAAAGCCCCACAGTTTCTGTGAAAGCTCTTCTGTTTGAAGGCTGTGACAAATTTAATTATCATTAAAGACGCTGTGGTTCCATCTTCCGGTGGTTTCTGAGTAACATGAAAATACAGAAAACCCAACACTATCACAGCAGCCTTGATTCTGTATGCTATGTAGAAGGAAAACTGTGCTCACACAGAGCTCCAGGCATTTCAGGGTATTGTTGCAGAAGCAATAAATCCTCCAGCTTTCACCTATTTTTAACGAAGACAACTCCAAACCCAATTGTCAGCTTTTACATCTTACATCTGGTTCTCCAGTGTTTTTCAATAGCAAAGTTAGTTCTGGAATGACAAAGCCTTCTAATGTAGCAGTTTTTAACATATATCATGTAAATTATTATGCTATATGTCAAATCAGATGCTATGAAAAATAGCTTTCTCAAGAAATATGATTTTAAAACTCTCCTCATATGTTTAATCTGTTGATGCTCTTACATCAACAGTCGAGTCTGATGATTTTCCTTATAAGTCCTAACTTGTGCCCAAGCTTAATAAATATATTACACAGTTCAGAAGTAGTAAAAATTAACAAGTATCATGTCACATCTTAGTCACTAATTCTATTCTTTGTGTGCAGTTTCTACAGTATGATTGAATTATGTGCAGTAAAGAGAACCTTTGTTTTGCTGTGGTATTGAATTTCTAGGGTTTTTTTCGACAGGTTTGTTAACATACACTGCAGCATTACCACGTAGTACATTCAGAATCCTGATACTGTGATACTGGAAAACTCTCCTCATTCAACACAGATGCAAAGATGAAAAAATCCAAAGTCCACACTATTCGCTGTAAAAGTGCCATTAAATATGATAAAATTTAAGGTAAGCTCTAAAATGCAACGTTTAGAGGCGATTTATATCAAGATTTCTTATTTAAATAAAAACTACAGCTGTATGTTAAATCTGAAAATGGCTGGCGAAGTAATTACAAAATGCAACTATCTTAACAGGTAGTTAGCAAAGCCTCTTCCTTTTTCTAGGCTAGAATTGCAAAGGCATTTACAGTGAAGAAAGGATCAAGAACCACAAAAATTCAATTAAGCACTGCAGGTGAAAGTCATTGTTAGTGGTAATTGTTAACCAGTTCTCTCCCCCAAAAACCCTTTGAACCATTGTTTTTCTAACAGAACAGAGGGGTTTATTTATACTGGGGGTTTTTTTGGCAACTTTAATTCTGAAATATCCATATTCTGTGATTAAAGGAATTTTCGCTGTTTGTTCTATGGAAACAAAACTTTCACCAAATAAGTGGTCAAACTTCTTAAGATGTCTAAGCTTACAAATCTTCCTGCTACACCCTTTGATGTTTAACTGTAGCTGCACGCATTGAAACACTGATATCAGATTTTAGCCTAAGCATACGCTGCAAGAACACGGCCAAGTTAAAATCCACCTTCAGAATTTCTTGATAATTTATACTTTTTGACACCTCGTGTGAGTACCCATACTTATATTATTTATATATCCAAAAAGGCTATGACCCGATAATTACATATTGTGTGATTCTGCATTAGATCTGGCTTTGGGGGTTTTGTCTGTGCTTTTTGTTTGTTTGGGTTTGTTGCAATTATAGCTTCAGGAAGGAATAGTCAACAAAGGTTAAAAAAAGTCTCAAAATATAATTAATATGTCAATAACGAGGAAAATATGAGAGAATAGTAGGATCCCACTTTTGGGAACAAAATGATCAGGTTGGCTCTAAACACTCAGACCCTTAATTAGTTACAAAGAGTTCTTCCAAAACCTGTTTGGATTTCTTAGGAGAGCTCTGCATAGTAGCTTTTGTTCACATCGGATCATCATCCTCAGTGTGAGGAATGAAACAACAAAAGCACCATTGGAGCCAATTTGGACACTGGGAGGTTTGCTAGAGAACAGAGGGAAGGAGTTGGTTGCCAGTAGTTGCTTTGTATGGAAAATACACTACTGGATGTAAAGTCCTTAAAAACTTTGGAGCCTCGTGTCAGATTCATGACAGTTATTTCAAATTTTTAAACATTGGGATCGTATTTCCTGATATCAATTGTACTTGTAATCAAAGGAAACTTCTGGTCAGAGCTCTCCTCAGGTAGTCTGACAGCAAGTATCTGCTCTAACTCATTATAAAAAATCCCAATGAATGAAAGCTGATGTTGCAGAACAAGCCTGCATAATCTTTATTAATTAACTAACAAGATGGCATGTTCTTTCATGTGCTCAAAATCCATATTCAGGATTTTTTTTTCCTACTTCAGGAAAAAAATGATGAATAAGAGAAAACTTTTGCCCTGCTGCCCTGTGAGAAATTGTTAAACTTGTGACATTGTCATCAGAACTATTTTTGGAGGACAGAACAAAACTAACAAGTCAACTTGGGATGTGTGGTGGCTTCATATTTATAACATTAATCTGCTTTTTATATCCATTACTCTCAAATATCTTCACAAAAGCCAAAAGGGAACATTGGGGCATATGATTATGTCTTACTTGCCCTTACACATCCCCAGTCTGGATCGCACCCACCCCTTTATTTCGCTAGCACATCGTACGCGTGGCAGCGAACAAAAGAGCGCTGACAGTGCCAGGGGGTTGCCTCCCCAGTCTGTTCTCCAAGAAGTCAACATATGCATACGTGCACTGAGAGTTGTTCCAGGTTTTAACAAGATCTCAAATCACCACGCTGCCACAGTCTTGGCACATCCTAGAGGTTCCTTGGTTCTCTCCCTCATCGTTTCAGGAGAAACAGCTGAACGGTTTTTTCACTCCAAGCTGTTGGTTACAAATTCATTTCTGCAGAGTAACCTGCCAGCATTACCCCTCACAAAACAATTTGCATTTCCATAAAAGACCCATAAAGTAAAAAATCTTTCTTTCAAACTTCTTTTATCTGTTCCTCTCTAGTATCTGAAGTTGCTTTACAGTTGGTTGTTTTTTTTTTAACAGAAAGATTGAACTCATAATCATACTCATACTTCAGGTATTAACGACCACTTTAAGACAACAAAAGCTCTCTCCAAGGAAGGAAAAGCATTGGAATTGTCTTTGTAGACCTCCATGCTCCCTCCAAATGACTTCTCACAAGAGTTTCACTATGTGATTCAGACAAGTTTTATGCTTATGGTTGAACGTCCCTGGGGTGACATCCTATAAAATTAAAAATTATGTATGTCTGTGTTACGAGTTCAAGGTAAACCTCCCAGCTGAAGAAAACAGGTGTAATTCTGTGAATTCTGTTTTCAGCTTTAACAGCAACAGGACACTGTGCCTGTTTTTAAAACTGAAAAGGGAAACTGGAAATCCGAATGGCACTCAAACTCCAACATGGGTCTTCTATTTAGATTTAACAGAGTATATCTTGATTTCATATATATTTTTGCCATTTTATGAAAAGGCATTTCTAACACTTTAAAAGTATCATTCCTATCCAGAAGTAGAAAGTGTTATGTTTTATTCTTGCTGAATTACATCCAGTAAGCTTTATAAGATGTATCAAATTAATAATATAATTTGGAGGATATTGAAAAATACATTCACTGCTTATCTTTTTAAAAATCCACAAGCAGCCTTAGAGAGATTATTGCTCACCAGCTCCCTCATGGTCTTGGGCACATCAGTTGGGACCTATTTTTCCAGAAATGGACCCATAGCTGTGCAAAATGAGAAGGAGCTCTGATGTTTAATTCATTTTCATTGAAGTTGCTCAATCTCCTCACAGGTAATTTTTTTAAATGATTGTTTAAATATTAACAGATAAAATTCTTTATTACTGGAGACATTCAAATTTGCATAGATGGCACACATATCAGATCCTGGTGCAGTCTGGTTAACTGCACAAACAAAAAATCATCTAGAAATATCAGCGTCAAACTCCTTTCCTTATTTTTGTTCTCTTCTTCACAGAATGTATGGATTAAAGATGCAGTTTTGCAGATTTCTTTTTATAAAAAGAAGAGATTTTCCACTCTTTTTTTTATTTTTTTTTTATAGAGGAAGAAGACTAAGATCAAAAAGGAAAGTATGAAAAAAGTGGAAATAATTAATCCTGACAGGATCATGCCATTTGCATCACCAGAGAAAGTTACAGTCACAAAATGAGAAACAAGTCAAAATTAAAAGAGCAGGGTAAGAAACAATAAGGTACCGAAAGCACCTGAAAATTAAACCATTAGTTTTAAGAAAGGAACTGAAGATGCATGTTTAAAATATATTATACTTCGGAATAATTATCACTCCAAAAGTGAGAGATGCAAAGGAATGGGTGAGAAAATTGATGCTAAAAAACCAAAAAGTGGACATGTAATGGGAAGTGAAAAGTCCCAAGTGAGATGAGACTAAAAGTGTTGATAAAGAAACAAGAAAAATTACTTTTGTGCAAAGGTCAGGAAAAAGGTTAGAGAGGAAGATTGTTTCAAGTAAAACAAAAACAAAAGGCAGAGAAGAATATTATCCGGTCGTGAAGCAGAATGAGAATAACAGACCTTGTGAAACTTTGAAATGTATGAGCTACACAGAAAGCAAGGAATCAACATTGGTGCCAAAATGTGAATACAAGATAAGGAATCAAATTCCTAGCATCAGTTATTAGGGTTTCCAGAGAAAATCATAAGATGACGAGTTCTAGAGAATCTTTTTCTTTTAGACTCATTTTGCACCCTTTACCCCAGGTTGGAATTAGCTAAAGGCAGTGGTATGGGAACATGTCTCAAGGGACTAAACTCTGCATTTGTGTAACTGAAGATTCTCTTTTCTCAAGCTGAGTGCTGGAACTCTTGCAGGACTTCAGTGCTGCCTAGTTGTATCAAGTTGTAGGATATCCTTGAGGAGGTACTGGAAACATGAACAACAACATGCTTTCCTGTTTGCTTTTCCTTTGAAATATCAGATACTGATTGTTGCCAAAACAGGATATCAAACAAGTGATTTTGACCTGACTCAGTATGGCAATTTCAATAAATCTATAAAGGACAGAAAAGCATAACAGTTCCCTCCCAGATCTCCCAAATCGTCTGTGTTTTGTTTTTCCCAGCAAAGCAAAGGAGTTCAGAAGAAAAGTACATTGAAATGAAAAGTAGAACATTGGGAAACAAGGTTTTATAAAAATAACAGTTACCACATTTAGTTTCACTGTAACAAACACTATTAACAAAGAGGACATGCCAAAAATACACTGTGAGTTTTGAGGATGACAAGATGTCTATAAATAAACAAAACCTATTTGTACTTCTTTGAATGGTCCTCACTATTTCCTTCCTGAGGTAAATGAACAAGCCAATCATATCCTGCGTGAAAACTGTGTTCTTCCAGAAATGAAGGAAAAAGATATAAACCCCTCAGCATTTGTTACATCATTTAGTTAAATTAGTCAGAGGACAAGGACAAGTCACCCTCAAGATAAATAAGATGTCAACATTTAGAATAAACTTCATTCAACTTACTCTGATCATCCTTGAATTTGGAAGATTTATGTTGTCCTTGAGTCTTTATAAACAAAAACAAAAAGAGGGCATAAATATACAGAGACACAAAGTTCCTTAGCCTTAAGCGACTCCACTTTTTGTCTGGTTTTGACAGTGCTATCCCAGAATATACTTTCTATTTTTACTACTGTTTTACTTCTAAAATAACACCAAGTTTTGTCAATAGAAGTGAGCTGCAACAATTGGCACCTCATACCAGGCATTCCATAGAGCCACAATGAGCACCCAGCTCGGCTGTCCTAGCAAAATTCATCTTTTCTTTCCATTGTCATTTATTTTATCAGAGGCAACTTCCAGAGTTTGTGCATTTTTCAAGACAGTCCTTTTTAGGAAACCCACAGGTGAATATACTTTGATGTACTTCAGAAATTACCTTTCTGAAAGATTGGCCATAATCCAGGGTTTAGTCTGTCAAAATGCCACTGAGTGAAAAAACAAACATACATTTTGGCTTGCCAAATCCCATAGGGCAAGAACTTCTATTCATTAATATTTGTCTCTTTAAAGCTACACTAACAAAGCTTGTCTTAGTCAGGATTCTGGAAGAAAAAGCATGCAGACGTTTTATGTCTCATCCTTAGGCAAAAAAAACTCAGTAGGAATTCGGAGCATAGCAACAAGAGATTTTGATGTTGGTTCACTTAATATTAGTTGCTTTGTCCAGCACAATGTTGTTGGGATAAAGGAAAGACTGAGTAAACTCATACCTCTACAAGGGTGTTTTCCTTGAGTATTTTATAAACTCTTCTTTCAGAGTTGAAAACTTATGAATGGAAAAACAGGTAGGAGAAGCTTTGGAGTGTCAAAATCAGAATCTTTGGAATATAAAAGGCAAAGATGTACCAAGATGAGACAAGAAAAACTTGAAGTGTGGACTGACTCAAGTTATTTTAGTCACTTCATGAATTTCTTTCTCAACGCCCAAGTAGGGAAAGCAAAAATCAGTTTTAAGCTCTTATTCACTGTCCCAGTACCATGCACAATATGACTGGTCTGTTATTCCTTATCAGAGCAGGAAAAGAAGGGGACAAAAACAAATTAAGCAAAATGGTATTTGATGTACCTACCAGAAGAAAATTTTGCAGAAAAATCTGAGAATTTATTTTCTAGAACAATTTACTACCTTTCTTGTTAGCAACATTTTAAAATAATTAATATTAGCATCTGACTACAATATGAATTTACATAAAGCCCATGACATTGCAGCACAAAACACAAATACAGCAGCAAAATAGGGAAGACTATTGCTTACTTAAAAGATTTATGATACAGGATGCTATTTGGAAGTGCTATCTATTTCATTTTGATACACCAAAGAGCATATGCATTTTAGAAATAATAATCTTAAATGTTCAAACCTCTAAAACAAAAACCTGAGGCTACTTGATTCCAAAAACTGTACAGTCAGATAGTTTTGACCTAACTGTAGTGGCTCATGAGGTTGCCCCCCTTTCATCCCCCCCCGAGGCGAGAGTGCAAAAATGAGAGAGATCGAAATGACTGCTAATGCTTTGGCACACATAAATACATAATTCCTCAAGATTCCACTACCAATTCATTATTTTACCAGCAAAATAGCACATTTTAGGATTGAGACTAAAAGACAGCCAAATGCTTTCTCACCATGTACTTCTGGAAAAACACACCTGTGTCCTACAGCACCACTCAAAACTCTGTATTTAAAACATTCTGCTGCCTGCATAAATAACTATATAATTCTCTCCCATGATGTCCCTTCTAAATTTTACTAAACTTGTGTTTTCAGGAAGTTCTTGTTGTTTGTTTATTGTTTGGTTTGGCTTTCTAAATCAGATTAGTAGATCATGTTACAATACTGATACAAATACTGCACAGGCCTATACAGTCTCATAGAGTTTCTACATGTTTTTGTCAGTGTAATAACAAAACAACCCATACTTGGCAGTTCTAACACTGCAAGCAGTAACTTATATACAAATTACTAAATAACATCATTTGTTTTCTCGTTGCATATTGTCTAGACACAGCCATCAGAATTCCTAGTAAAGTCTGTGTTCAAAGATGAGATACAAGCATAAGAACATCCTTTACTTACCAAAGTTATTGATACATGGCCATCAGTCCATTCTACTTATAAGGCTCACTTTAGACTTGTTTTTTTAGAAACGTGTTGTTACAATTCCATATAGACACATAACTCAAGATTTAAAATTTAAGAAGCCTGAAATAACTCAGTGACTTCCCCATCCACACTGAGTCATCTTGCATCCTCTAATATACTGGAGACCTGTTTATCAATTTATGCTCCCTATTCAAATAAAAAGGACTTAAGCATGCAGACCCACTTCTAACAGCTAAGATACAAGCATTTCATTGCTGTATTCAGGCTTTGCAAGTATAAGATATACTGTACTATAGGAAGACTGCTCAGACTTCACTCTTGCTCCTCTTTTTTGACCTTTGTTACCAAGTCTGCACTCATCTGCTTTGTAAGTATTGACTTCAGATTTCAAAACAAAGAAAGTTTTGGCAGTGCCTATGAGTTCAGCATATTCTTTATGTAGACATACTTCTATAGCTACCAAGGTACTTTGGGGAATAATAAATTATAAATCATTAGTGTCATTACTCAGAGTTAGATGACCTACCCCACTCACCATTGAAAGTAAGTAGTTCATTAGATGAAGGAAGAGCACAGAAGAGGAATGATGCTTCTGGAAAAATTAAATTTCTATATTCAGTTTAGTTTCCATTTATCCAAGCCATGCAAGCATAGAAGTCATGACCTCTGGGGGCAGAGGTGAATGCCTCAGTATTTTAGGCCTCTCTGCAAACTCTGAATTATTCATTAGCTACAGGCTCATTTTGTGTATTATTAATGAAATTTCGCTACAGAGAGTAATGCCAAAGAGAGACAGATCTTCCAGTGCAGCTGATAGTACATCTTTAGGTTGAGTAGTAAAAAAAACGACACTTGCCAGTACTAAAGACCAAGGACATACGTCATAAATTTGAGTCCCAGTCTCCATCCCTATGTGAAAAAATATGTTCTTCCCCATTTCTCTCCACCTGCAAGCACCACAAAAGATGCCCCTGAAATCTCATCAGTAAAAGAACTCCATAAAAAGGCAAATAATAATTGTTTTTCTAGCTTTGTACCATTCTACCAGAAGTCACAGAGTCAAACCCATGTGATTTTTCATATGTCTCATCTCAGGACAGTTTGAGTGTTGCACTCAGACTCAACCAATACTGGTTATGCTATACCTTACTTATGGCTCATGGTTTGGGTTTTTTCTTTTAATATATATTTTTAAGAAGTTTCTTTATCCTTGATCAAGAGTTACTAGAACAAAACCATCTCTAGGAACATGTAGGAGAACTTACGTGAGTATGATTTGTCTTACAGTCATAAAACAAAGACTAAGAGAGAAAGATCATTATTGTAGGTTGAAAGTTTTCAGTCGTTTCCAGACCAACAAGAGATGAAGTAGAATAGCATATATCAGAGATAATAAGCTTTAAATCTGCACAAATATTTACATCTGCAATATTCAGATGAGCTTTGCTGCCTCTGAGAAGTCTGAATAGCAAATACGCCAGGTCCTGGAGAAAATTCTACTCTGACCAATACAACTGAGAAATGGCTCTATGCTTCTATACTGTGAACAGCCTGTTTTCCATTGGTGAAGACAAACTGCTGTGGCTGTGACACTGGCATTCATGCTACACATTGTATTAAAAATTCTTCCTTTAAGTAGCTTAAAAATCAAAATTAGTTTGATTTTCTTAAAGATTACTTGGCACCTCTAAAAACTTACCAATCCCACATTTAGACATACCAATCTGCTATGTCTAAAGTATCACTGCTCCATTCAAACTTTCACCCAGAGTCCAGGTAATCCAAGTGTTATGGAAGCCAACACCGGTCACTGATCTGTTCCTGGGACTTCATCAACCAACCTTAGCCACGCATCTCATCTCTTAAACCAATATCTCAATATTATTCTGCAAGTGATAAATCCCCAAAGATTTCAGTAATGGTCCACAAAGAAAAAAATTCTGCACTCTCTAGGCAGAATATTAACTTACCAACACTGTAGTTCTTATTCTAGTATTATTTCTCTGCAATGCATTTTGACATATGTGCAGATGCCCAAACAATACGCCTCAGGATTGGCACTTGCATCAGAATTGAAAACGGAGATACAGAAAGTTACTCTTATTTATAATTATATTGTTTCTCCTTTTAGAAGAGATATGTAGGAAAGTAACATCTACCTCTTATTGCAATGGGCTTGGGTTAAAGCAGGTGCAAAATAAATATATAGTTAATATTTTTCTGTC
The DNA here is from genome assembly GCF_001715985.3 of Manacus vitellinus. Lineage (NCBI taxonomy): Eukaryota > Metazoa > Chordata > Aves > Passeriformes > Pipridae > Manacus > Manacus vitellinus. Next base: position 2,633,391 of record NW_021940666.1, read on the forward strand.
CCAACAGCATTTCCACTTTTCATTCTGAGAACATCAGAGTGTATTTCAGGATACCATTTTACTTTTTCAGAGTGTTCACTTTTCTATAGTTGGTTATATGTTAGGTCATATGTTTAAAATTTACACATCAGTCACACTCATAACTACATGAATAGTGTTTATTAAGTGAAATCTCTCTATACTGAATTCTCTGCTTTATGTACCAAAAAAATTATATTACAAGTGCAATATAATACATTTTAAACAATAAACCTCTCAAAAGAAACAGTATTGTGAACAGCAAATTGAACAGAAGAAAAAGGATGTGTTCTCTTTCGCGGCTTTTCTGTGGGTTAACACTGAGTGCTTCATGTTTTCATAGCTTATGTACCTTCTACTATCATTTTTGGTGATACAAATAATTTTAGGTGAGTCCATTAAATTCTTTTAAAGAAAAAAAAATTGAAAATTTAAAATTAATTGAGCCTAAATGTAGGATTCCCAAGGTTGCAATTGTAGAGGTGGATTCCTATGGGGCAGAGAAGCCAACGCTAGCAAACCCCAGGACAGCACCCTGACGTAGGATGCTGGTTTCACTAAAGATTTTCATACTGTTATTATTATTTGAAAAACAAAAACAAAAACAAAGAAACCCGAAACTAAATTCTAAGAGTAAAAGTTCAGTTAATTTCCACAGCTTAAATTTTTTCTTTTGCCTGTGAAATAGCATTGTTGGGAAATAGTCTGCTCAAAGAAATAGGGTCTGTTACTGTACTATAACCAAGATCTGTTTATTTTTATCAACTGCCATGACTGAGCAAGTAGGAGTTCCTTTTAGGAAAAGACATGTGGATACCAAATAAGATTTGTTGACAATGCTCCATTCAGATTTCAGCCAACACAGCACAACACTGGAAACTACACAGGACTTGCTAAAAGACTGGTAAAATACATATGTCAAGGAAAATTTTAGAAGCAAATGATGATCGTTCATAAAAAAACCCCAAAACACTAAGACAATGTATCAGCATTTATTTGATTCTTCCCATGATGCAAAAACATAAACCAAGGAAATCTTCAAACTCCGACAAAGTATTTGTCAGAGATGTTTGCTAGCACTGTTTCTGCTTCAAGAGTATTAAACAAGTGTTTGCAACAAATAAAAAAAAAATTATTTTCAAAATAAAATTATTATTTTTCTGAATGGAAAAATCTGAGCAAGGAGATTTGGGTTTCTATTATCTCCTTTGTGCAGAACTCCGAATGGTTTAGTTCCACAAACATGCTGCTCCTGCTGAAAGTTCATTTTATTCTTGATCAACCAGGTAGGCTGAAAAGGTTACTTTGATATTTAGGGAACACAGCAGAGCAAATCACCTAGCACATGCATAAATTCTTGAACGACACTTCTATGGGGTAGGAGAGATATTTTAAAAGTTATGTTTAAAAGTTATGTTATCCATTCCCAGGGGAACAGACAGGCACCTGATTCTTGACCTCGCAAATCTGCTGACATGCAAGAGAAACTTTCAAAAGTGTATCTACTGAGAAAATTCTGTCTTACAAAATTTACTGAAGGTTTTATAGGAAGTGAAATTAGAAAATTTCCATTATGGAGTGTACAAGTCAACTGCTTTCCTTGCAAAAGAAACATCCCAAACATTTGGCTATTTTAATACGTAAGAACTGAATTTTTAAGTGAAAAATGTTCCAAATGTTTGTTGCAGGATTAAAAATATTAGTTTTATTCATATATTCACATACTTTAGCCAGCTTGAAAGGTGCAGACTTCCACTGCAGGTTGGTTGTCCTGTCACAGGATAAAGTATCAATCACACTCAGATATTCTCCATTTGTCTTGTCTGTGCTTTGTTCCAAGGGCCATAAGCAAGTAGAAACATGATCAAAATCAAATTATTCCTTTGGGGTTGTGGAAGTCAAAATACAGAAATCAGAGTTGCCATCCTCAGAAGGTATTTCTGAGGGGAGTAACCATCCAATACTTAAGAAGACTTGAAGGGATTAACAGAGATCCCATTGAATAACTGCAGGTGTGTCCCCTTAGTTATATTAGACAATCCAAGACAGCTACATTCTGTATTTTTCATGAATATGACATTTTTGGAAAAATTAAAGTTTCATGATGCTCACAAAAATCACATTTTTGTGGAGCTACTGTATCTATACATAACACCTGCCATGAAATAAAACCAAGCAATATGCAGTTACCTCTTTACAAACCCTGATGTGATAAAAACCCAGAATAAAACAGTAGAAGAGCCCCAGTGCCAAGCACTAAAGAGCACAGCTTATAGACACACTTTGCCAAGTCTCACATCAGAGAAACAGCTGGGGCTGCTCTGACTCACACAAAAGCTCATCTTCAGGTAATGCCTGTCTCTCCTGGATTTTTTTTTTGGCAGTATCCCATGGGCTAGAGGGTTCAGGAGACACTGATTTATTTTTTTTTAAACAAACACATGTTCTACCCATTATCTGAAGTAAAAATTAGTTCATATATTGCATGCATGTGACAGCAGCAAATCTTATGTTTTCTTGTTGGGTCTTACAGTTTACTTGCAACAAGTTGCATGAGTAACTAGACAGAGATTTGAAGAAATAGGTTACATAAATGCATGCTTACCAGCTGGAGCAGAACATGAGCAGTGAAGCTGAAAACCATGATGATCAGCACATGATTCACTGAATTTGCATTCCTTAAAATCTGGCTTGGAATACTTTTTGCTCTCAATCTCATCTGAAGAAATCTTATCCAGTTCAATTACCACAGCTGACATTGTGATAGTCTCAGCAGATCTCAAATTAAAAGCAAAACTGAACAAATGAAGAAGATAATTTTAAGTTCAAGTTCCTCAAACTTGCAGTCTGTAAATAATTTCCTATCACAAAATAAAAAAAAATAAAATAAAAATCCACGAAATGTAACAGTGCAAAATGTTTCTGGTTTTTTTAAATCAGTGAATGAGAAACTGTATTTCCACAAAGTTGCTCTTCCAGCTCTGCACTGTTTGATAAATATTGCAGCTCTTCTCTAAAGAAGAAAGCTAGTACTTAAAAAAGTTCTTCTGTTCTTGCAGTGACAACAACATTATGACATCTCTGTGTAGCTGCTACAAAAACAGCAACGATAAGCAGAGGCATTTGTATGCCTGCTAAGTTGTGGACTTGCTAACTTTGTTTCAAGAGTCTAATTCATGTTCTGTTCCCTACCGGTCCATCTGGGAGGAGCTAAATAATACCCGTGGGATCAAGTGCATCCCAGTCCAGCCTGGCAGCTGTGCCCTGTTGCTTGTGCCACAGCTACGTTTCCTTAGTGAATGCTCGGGGTCATTGACTGGGACGTGTGCAGCAAGATAAATCACCAGAACTACATCATTCCTTGAAAACAAGTAAGAAAAGGTTCTCAGTTTCTCCATTTGTTATTTTAGATCCTGGAGTCTAAAACGTTTCTTTCTAGGAAAATATTAAGAACAGGTGATATTAAGGAAAGTGGTTTAGTTTTTTAAGCTTTTTTTTTTTTTACTATTATTATTTTTGTTTCCTTAAATGCAACTAAACCTCAGCAGAACTCCAGGCGAGGAAACGATCCGTCTCCCAGCAGACCTCCGAGTATTCTAAGCAGCGCCAAGGGAGTCACCCGCTGGCGACGCTGGGAAGTTCGAGGAGCAGCAGGGGATGCTCGCGGCGGGCACCCCGGTTTGGGAGGCTTGGAAGAGCCAGCTTAAAGGAAATTCCTTTAAGAACAGCAGAGGTCATAAAGAATAAATTATTCCTTAAAACAGACCGTAGGAGAAAAATTGCCAAGCCTGAGCTAGAGAAAAGGTGATATGCGATTTCTCAGCTATTAGCTCACTATCCCTTTCTTATCTTCTCTTTGCACAGTGGGAAAGAGGACTAAATAATGCAAAAAAACCCCACCAAAAATCTGTATAGCCACGCAGCTTTTACTAAACAGTCCCTTGTCCTGCACCAACAGGACACATTCAAAATCCCTGAACTCAGCTTGAAAACAAGTGAATTCTGAGGGCTGTCCTGGCTAACATGAGTCAGGTTTAAACTGATGGTGGTATCCTCAACAATATCAATGCAGGCAGGGAGCAAGTGGAGATCCCATGGTCTTTGCACTTGAAACATATCCTCAAACAGGGCCCATTTATATTAAAAAAAAAAAAAAAAGAAATCAGTTTACCAGTGGGATACTTCTCGAAGAGCTAATTTCTAGACAGATTATGATCACAGCAAGGAACTCAGGTAAAAGGACTAGTACTATTAAGTAGAGAAACATGGAAATAGGACTGAAAAAAAAAAAATCAATCACAGGAGAGGCCAGAAATATGTGGCAGTTGTCTTGTTTTCATTTAAATTCATGCATATGAGGGTCATGGAAAAGCTTGGCAAAAGTGTCACAACACTTAATAAAACTTTAGAAGTGGTTATATAACAGGGAAAACAAACAAATGCGTCATTTGGAAGGCAAACCCAGCATGGCTTACACCAAGAAAGGGAGAAGAGAAAAGAAATATCACACCCTCAGTGACCACAGACAGAACACAGCACAGCTGCTGCTTCAGGCACCGGCCCTTATGTACCCCAAAATGGAATTAAGTCATCCAACCCTTTTACCTTTTCCAGGGAACTTCCCGGGGTAACAGGTCACCCAAAGGGACCATAAGGCATATGAGGATGGCCAGGATCCATAAGTTCTCTAAAATATAGAACTAAAACATGACAATATCATACCCTCAACTCAAATTTATTTGCAGGATCATATTCCCATTTCCTTGTCTGGATTTAATCCCTGATACCGTATTCTCTGTTCCAGTGGCAATGATTTCAGCTGCTTCGAGTGGACCATTGAGTTTTTGGACCCAAACTTTAGCTCCACAATTCACTTAGTTGGTAGATCCAAACTGCTGGTTCCCTCCAACTGTAGCTGTTTGTGGAGCCTCCCCCTTATTTTTGTTTTCAACACTGGCAAAATTAACATTTGGGCAATCTGGTCTTGTGGCTTAATTAAAATGTCTTGATCTCTTCTATTTAACAAAAATCACCTTAATTTCCCCATTATAATTTGAATCAATCACTCTGATTATTGAATGCCTTTAATTGCTAAACTGGACCTTGGGGCTATCAAACCAAAATAGCCAGAAGGAACATGTTTCAATACCAGTATCAGTGGCAGATGTTCCAGTCTGTACCTTTGCAAAGCATACAAATCTAATCCTGCAGTGCCTGGAGTTGCTTGATAAGGTGCTAAAGCTCCCTCCTTCATTTCTCAGTATGGGAGCGTTTCTGCTACTGTTAATGGTTTTATTTGAAATATATATGTCCAAACTGATACTTACCATCAGGTAAGTGTAAAGCCAGCACTTTTAAAATATCAATTCCAGTTACATACTCAGGGACAGGATTTATGATCACTGAATAAGTTTGCTTTGGCAGATTGCCAATTTTCAGCTCAGTTTTTGTCTGTACCACTTCCATCTGTTTGCCACCTCAACCTGTAATCAAAACTTTGCCCTTTAAATTTTTTAGGGCTACACAAATTCAAGAGGCCTCCACTCCAGCATCAACAGGGGCCTTAACCATTGGACGAGATCTATTTCTCCAATAAATTTGAAGCTCCACATGAGGACAATGGTCTTTTCTTGCCCATACTTGTGCTGGAGCTTGGCCTGCATCCCATTCGGGTTTTAATTCTGTCAATTGCTCCAACATTTTAACCCCTAGCCCTGGACAGGGCTCAGCATCCTGATCCCATGCCCTCATGGCCCCCAGAACCACTGACTCACCAACGGGGGACCCTCCATTGCCAAGTGCTCAGTCCTTTCGGGGCTCACGGAGGGAGCAGGAGGTCGAATTGCTCCATCCCTCCTGTCACCTTTTTGACCTGACCTTCAATTCTTCACTTGGTGAGCAGGTTTGTTCAACCCACCTGCCCGTGTAATCTCCACATCTTTTTAGTGGGGAGCCCATCAATCTTATCACGGGCCATCCCATCTTCCAACAAGGCAGCAAACAGTTCCTTTGGAGAGACTCCATTCTCTTTCACATCACCATTCCTGTTATCACCTCTCCCACTTGGTTTGGGTCCCCATTCCCTCACATCTCTTAACTGCTGGATTTTTTTCTATGACTTCCCCTATGGGCTTTCCTGATTCATTTATCAGTAAACTCATAATCTCACTTTTATATGCATGTGTGGAGCAGTCTTAATAATCCTATTTCCAGTTGGAGCTGACAATGCATTTTGTACAAGGTGTCTGCATCCCCAATAAAAACAGCTCTTCGTTCCTTCCTCCTTAACACCCTGAATACAATCCCGTGAAGTGAACCAGGGCCACTGCCCTTCCAGGGGGAATTTTCTGTTACAACCTTCCACCACTACAGTCAACAAATAAGCCTCTCGCCCTGTGGTCTTGGAAAGTAGAACGTAACATGACAAGCTTCTTACTGTCTGCTGAGTCTAATGTAATCCTAGCCTAAGTACCCAGGAGATCAAAGACTCCCCTGGCTTTTGTTTAAATCTATCCACAATATCATTAATTTCATGTTGAGTGAAATCCTCAGCGACATCAGGCCTAATGGGATAACCATCAGGGTCACCTTCCAATTGCCCTCCTATTACTGGCTTTGCTTCAGAAAATACTTCACCCTCCAAACTATGATCTCAATCAGCTGAATCCCAAATATCTCCATCTCATTCTTCAGGATCCCAACCTATCCCTGCCTCTGCAATCACAACATGCACTTGTTTCCTATTGACTTGACCCCATCACTTTCCATATTTACCTTGGTGTACTCAAAAAGCCGCCTCTTCTGCGAGTGTTTCGAAAGTGCCCAACCTGTCCCTTCACAGTCAACTTCAAAACAGTAAATGAATTATTTTCCCCTGTAATTCACACACTTGCTTCTCCAAATTCATCTTCTCCTGACACATTTGTTCTCGGTTGATCCTCCTTTGGATATGAAGACAGCAAAATAAATCAAGCACCACACTAACTGCCAAAATTGAATCCGGACGAAGATTCCTCCCAGAAAAAAGGTACCAGGACAGAAAGCTCTTGCTGCCCATGGAGTGCCCAGGTTGGACTGCCTCTACCTATAAGGCTTCTAGCAAATTGGTCACGAGTGGTAACTGATTCAAAAAACCATTCCTTTACC
>NW_021940666.1:2641463-2647238 GCF_001715985.3 Manacus vitellinus
AAAAAAACACAGGAAAATTACCCTCAAGCTAAACAAGAGGCTTATACTAGGCATAAACCCAGGTTGGGAATGTAATTTTCAGTAAACCGTTGGCCAGGCTGACAATAATTACATTATGCCACTGGTTTCCATCAGGAAACACACTGAGTCAAATTATACAAAGAAAATAAATCAATAAAGCTCTTAGGACTTGAATGGGTGCTTTGCATGACCAAAAGCAAGCTGTTTTGTTTTGTTTCTTCATATGTTCATACAATATATACTGGAGCTATGAAGAACTGATGAATCTTGTCATGCTTTTTTTTCACAGCCTCAGTTATGGGAAGTGACATGACTGAGAGTTATACTTGTTTTATGTGGCCAACAGGCTTTAGGAAGGATGTCATCATATATTTTACTCACATCTCTAGAATATGATTGGAAACAAATACTAGTTATGAATGGATTCACAGTGAGGAAAATTTGTATAGAGTCCATGAAGGAAGGGTTACTGATTCTTCCTAGAGGTGAAAGAGAGTAGCAAGCCTGGTAAATAAATCAGGAACCCAGTGTACCAGTGCATTACTACCAGAAGTACTTGCTTGAATATTTTTTTTTCTGAGTAGTATGATTATTGCCATCGAGATGTTTATCTTACTGCTTCTGCAGTGCTTTCCACTCCTTCACCCTTCGGAACAGCTGTAGAGTCCCCAGGTGAGCACTCTTTCTTCTGATCAGGAAAGAGGCAGGGAACAGAGGTCTACAACTCTGAGCACATTTTCTGGGAGCGGGAAGTGGTGGTACCAGAAGCAACAACAGGAAGGAATTTCTTCTGTCATTCGAGTCTTCCTTCTATCCTACTCACTAAAGCAGCCAAAACCAAGGCCTAAAGAGGAGAACCTCTTGTCCTGTCTTACAAAGCTGTCTGTCTGTCCTTCACTGTTCTGTCCTTCAAAGGTCTCCCTGTGTCCCAAGTGCCCCTCTCCTTTCTAATTTTTTGCTATGATATCTTAAGAATTTTCTCTCTGTCTCAGTCTCATACGTTGTCTTGTGCTGTAAGGATACAAACTAAGAAAAAGTTTAAGTTGGGAGCTTAAGTCTTACTTTCTTGATTTTTTTTTTAGGAATTATTGCTTTTGTAAGTGTAATTCAAAACTCTTGGTCTCAGGTGGTCTTAAAAAGTCTGAGAAGATTGTTTTCTTTCCTTGATGCAGCATTATTATTTTCTAAACTGTCTCAAACCATGAGGGATGGCCCTTGATTCAGCTCTAATATATTTTACCCAGCACCCAGAGTCAGAACTGTCAGCAGGACTCAAGAAAGCTGCTTTGGCATTTGCCACTGACATCTTCATCCCTTCTCCTGCTTTGTACACTTACCAGCTTAGACTAGTCCCCTTGCACATTAACTTTGATCTTTTTTCCACTTTCCAGTAAAGATTTTGCTCAATTTTTTGCTCTACACATCCTGCTCTTCCCTCAAGGGCTGCCTGTTCCATGCTACCCCTTCACCCAGAGTATTCATAGGATTTCTCATCTACTTCTTCAGACCTTTTTGCCCAGTGAATCAACTTGTATACTCTTTATATTAATTAGGTACTAGCTGTCACCCAAATGCTTTTGTGAATAACTCTGTTTCCTGCCTAAACACAGGAGTTCCATCTCAGTTCCTCCTGCTCAAAACGTTCTGCTCACTGCAAAGTCTTCTGGACTCTGCTGAGCAAACCCAAACCCTTCAGCTCTTCTCACTGACATACCTCAGTGCCTTACCCAAACTCTTCTTGCTGAGGTAAACCACAGCTTCCTGGCAAACTGAAAATATTACTAATTGTGAATATGGAAAGTAAAGCCCTTGTTCAGATTCAAAGAACCATGAATGCTATCTTTTTTGCAGACAAGAGGATGGGGGTGGAAACAGAGAAGAGAGGGAGCAAGAAAATTGTTTCCCTCATGTCATCTCCAATATTTTGGAGATCATCCTGCATGTACAGGAGAAATAATCAAGCCTAGGGACAGTGTTAAAAATGAAGTGCTAAAGAGCCTTTAAACATATAGTTCAAGAACTGGATGAAATTCATTCAACTGAATGGTATTTAACTACCTCTGGCACACTTCTCCACCAAACTGCTTCTAAGCAGACCTGGCCTGCGGCAGGGAATAATGACAGAATGTGCTTTGAACACTATAAACAACCACAACACGTTGTGGGAATACCACCTTGTCGCTGGTATGTTGAGATGACCAAAGTGACGCAGAAACAGTCTTCTTCCACAAGCAGGACAGGAGAGGGATAGATCCTTTATTGGAACAAGTCACGCCATTTATAACCCTTGGCATAACATCCATGTTACACCACAATTGGTGCTTTTTCATAAACATACATCACGATTGGCTGCTCTACAGCAATCTCACGATGATTCAGCATTTGTAGACTCATAGTGGCTAAGCTCCAGCAAGCTCACCGTGACTCCACAGAAAGCTCACAGTATCTGCCTCTATAGTCCTGTCTTCCTTCTGACAGACCTGCTGTTAACCCAACACGACCTATGCAGTGAAGCCAAACTGACTGCAACTATTAAAATAATGAGATGTTATTAGAGTTCTAAGAAATGTATGAAATCCAATCATCAGAGTACTCGCAGAATTAACACCAGTATTCATCAGACAGTTCAGTGCTGTAATGCACTGTGCAGAATGGTGTCACCTGGCTGTGTTTGTAAGAAGCTTGTCCCTGTGGCACGGTTGGGATCACAGGCTCTGCTGATTGCTGTGTTGACAGTAATGTCAGGTGAACTAATTAGAACTCGTGGAAAGCCAGGGAACTCAGGTGAAAGCAATAACATCAGGGCAAGTCAAAGTAAGCCCCATCTTGTACAGGGCGACTGTTGTTGTAGTCTTTCTTTCCCTCTGTTGTGTAAAAATTCTTCTTCAGAGGTGTCAAAACAGTTTTCTTCTGTCACTTGAAATGTTGATACCTTGCAAAGCAACCCTTAATCGTGAGAGAAAGGGTCCTGTGCATAGCCTATTTTTTTTCAATTCCAACATCTAGACTACGTGATTTGAGAAGCACTACAGACTATAGATAAGGCAAACCTTCTGCCTACAGAGGCAGGAAAGAAAGCCTGGATCCTTGGGCTTCCTGGTGCACTTGGTAGGCCAACCTGGGCACTCCATGGGCAGTAAGAGCTTTCTCTCCTGGCACTTTTACCCTGGGAGAAATATTGGTCCATCTGGAATTTTCAGCGTGGGACTGGCAGTTGCAGCGTAGGCCTAAAAAAGAAAAAAACAGCCCTTCTCCCAAAGAAAGAAAGCCTGGAACCTTTCACTTTCTAGTGCACTTGGTGGCTCAGCGTGGTCACTCCATGGGCAGCAGGAGAATTCTGGTGTGGCACCTTTGCTCTAGGTGGAATCTTGGTCTATGCAGAATATTGAGAGTGGGACTGGCAGTTGCATCGTAGGCCTAAAAAAGCAAACCACAGCCCTTCTGCCCAGGAAAGAAAGCCTGGAACCTTTGGCTTTCTGATGTACTTGGTGGTTCAGCCTGGGCACTCCATGGGCAGCAAGAGCTTTTTTGGTGGGACTTTTGCTCTGGGAGGAATCTTCATCTCTGTGGACTTCTGGGACTCAAACTGGCTGTTTCATTGCAGGGCTCAAAAACCAAAAAAAAAAAAAAAAGCGCTTATTGGCAGGACAGAAAGCCTGGAACCTTTGGCTTTCTGGTGCACTTGGTGGGTCAGCGTGGGCACTCCATGGGCAGCAAGAGCTTTCTGTCCTGGCATCTTTTATCTGGGAGAAGTCTTTGTTCGTATACAATTTTAAGAGTTGGATTCACAAATAGAGGACAGGGTTGAAAAAAACAAAACAACAGCTCTTTCCCCAGGAAAGAAAGGCTATAAGGTTTGGCTTTCTGGTACAGCTGGTGGGCCAGCATGGGCATTCGATAGGAAGCAAGAGCTCTATGTCCTGGCACCCATGGTCTTGGAGGAATCTTCATCCGTATTCAATTTTCAGAGTAGGTATGGCAATTTCAGCGCAGGGCTAAAAAAAAGGGAACCAAGTGGCCTTTCCCCCAGGAAAGTAAGCCTGGAACCTTTCACTTTCTGGTGCACTTGGTGGGTCAGCCTGAGTACTCCACGGGCAGCAAGAGCTTTCTGTCCTGGCACCTTTTCTCTGGGAAGAATCTTGGTCCGTCAGGAATTTTGGGACTGGCAGTTGCAGCGCAGGGCTGAAAAAAGCCAACAACAGCCCCTATACCCAGGAAAGAAAGCCTGGAACCTTTGGCTTTCTGGTGCACTTGGTAGGCCAGCCTGGGCACTCCATGGGCAGCAAGACCTTTCTGGTGTAGCACCTTTGGTCTGGGAGGAATCTTGGAATTTTGGGACTCGAACTGGCAGTTTGAGCACCGGGCTTAATAAAAAGGAACAACAGTTGTTATCCCCAGGACAGAAAGNCAGGGGGAATTGCGGGGTGAAGTCACAGCCCCACAACTGAAGTTTGAGGGGTTTGGAATATTATAAAGTGTTGGGCCGTTTTCCATGAGAGCAGTGGAGCTAATTAGATAGTTCCCATGGACACAGCCTTGAGCTGTGTGGCTGAGTGCAGGTGCTACATTCCTGGGGGTTGTTGTACGAATATGTTTATGTTGTATGTGTGGGAAAGCAGAGGTTAGAGAACTTAATAAAAAGCTGCCTGCTGCACTGAGCAGGCAGACATCTCTCTGGCTCATCCGAGTGTCTCATCATCCTTGTGTGTGTGTGTCGCGTGTCTTTCTTCCCCTACAAGACCAAGGCCTCCGACAGGTATCCTACGACATACATAAATTACAAATAGGGATAGACATAAGTCTTTCCAAAAGATGCTTGAACACCCAGATATAGAAAAGATGGTGCAAGAGGTGAATAAAACACAAAGGTACAGTAAGTAGGAGAACATCATTGATAGGACATCTTTACAGGGTATTCCACTACAGCACCACAAGTGTTTCACTATTTAATACATCCAATACTGGTTTTAGGAGCCATCATGATTCTGCTATCCCTCTTAAATGCCTAGCTATGATACAAATTAAGTGCCATGGCCAAAAGGATGCAGCTAATTTGGGCACTGATGCATACCTATCAAAACCCATTAGTACTTGACGAAGGAATTAGTAAGTTGTAAGTAAAAGGGGGGACTGAAACAGAAGGCCAGGCCCAAAAGAATTAACTAAGAAATTTGGGCCTGCTAACAAGCTACTAACATCCCAAACGATCTGTGCTTCTTTTGTTCTACTTCCTGGACCAAAACTTAAGAGAATGGTAAAAGAACAAGTAATAGGCCTAGAGGTAATAAATTAAGATGCAGTAGGATAAGGTAGACATTTGAAATAGAAGAAACAGGCTGGGAGCCAAGGCCTTCTCCAAGCCTCAGTGAGCGGGTCAAGAACAATAGAAGAGAAGAGAGGTCAGGCCCAGGAAGATGAGAATTAGCCCCCAGACCCATGGGATGAAGAGCGGATGTCCCACCAAAATTGAGGGCCAAGAGAAGCACCGCCCCAAGCCCCGCCTGAGCTCCACCTATACTCCGCCTGTTATTAATATGTATAGATAGATGTTGTAATCACTTGAATATGCATTTAATCATATACAAAGATTGTATAAAAACTGCTGGTTTTGTGTGAAGCCTTCGAGCAAGTTTGTCCAGCACGAGCTGGCTTGCTCCCAACGTTGAATAAACAAATACCTTGCTGCTTAAAGATAAAAAAGTCTCTGAGCAGTTTCTTGGACCGATTTTTCGGATTCAGTCTCCTGCCCAAAGA
>NW_021940666.1:2647749-2649077 GCF_001715985.3 Manacus vitellinus
CTCAGGGATCCCCATAGCTCCAGGCTTTGCCCATCTGCTCTGCTGCAAGCTTGGAGGCTTCAGCAGAGCACCACCAAAGGCCAAGGGCACTTAGGGCTCTTTCTCTTCTCACCGCAAACCTGGGCAAGTGTTGCTAAGCCCAAGGACCCTTTTTCCCCTCTTCCCCAATCCCCTGTGGAAAGTGAGCACCAAATAAGACTCCTGAGCCTCTGTACGTGACAAGAGGAATTTTATAGTCCCATGCTGGGGTCGAGGAAAGTGCTTGCAGAGCAGGGGTCTTCCTCGCAGGCTCACGTGGCCCCAGCAGACACAGCTTCCCCCGTCAACCCTCCACAGAGCTCTGGCAGCACAGGCAGAAACTGCCCCACAGAGCAGGCCGGGTCTTGCAGGCCCTGCAGAGCCAGTCTCGCAGCTGCGGCCGTCTGCAGGATGGAGCTCTATGGACAGCTTCGATGACACGGCAGCTCTGACGTGCCAGGCTCGAGACGGTGGGGCTGGTGTCGTTCCTCATACCCTCAAGGGCTGCAACAGGGAGCAACAGAGCCAAGGTCAGAGCCTGGATCTGTGGCCACCCAAGAAGCCACTCCAGCCAGGGCCATCTCACCCAGTTCTTGCCATGGCCAAAAGGGAGCAGGGCCCAACAGGATCAGCCGGAAGGCGCTGGCCACCAATCCCCCCCGTGCCCCTGAAATCTCTCCCTGCTCTGCCCAAGCCGTTCCTCATGCGTGCAGGGAGCAGAGCCCTCCGCAGCCGGGACAGGATTGCAGCTCCCTGCCCAGGCTCTGTGCTCCTCCACCAGCCCCCGCTGAGACCACGCTGCCCTCACTCACTGTCCATGATGTCCTGCAGCTCTTCAGGCTGTCCCTGCATATACCTCCCGGCCATCCCTGGGAAGACAGGTGCTGTCACGGCCCAGCAGCACAGCTCCCCCCCAGCGGCGCTGCCGGCCCGGCCACACGCCCTCCTGCCCTGGCAGGGCTGAGCCCGGGGCCTTCCGGCCTCGGGACGCCCCAGGGCTGGGCTGGCACAGGGCGGCGGCAGCCGCCGGGGTACTTGGGGCTCCACAGCACATCCCTGGGCCGGATCCTGCTGCCGCTGCAGCAGCCGGGGCTGGGGCCGAGCTGCGGTGGGGCGGGGAGGGACCTTGTGGCTCACCTGTGAACCTGATGGCCGCCTCGCGCAGGGGCTCCTGTGGGCTCTCCAGGTATGGAAGGGCCTGGCGCAGGTACTCGGCCACTCGGCTCCGCTCCTTTTCCAGCTGCAGAGAGCGGCAGGGCATGGAGGGAAGGGTTGGCTGGGGCTCTGCCCCTTGGCCGGGCGCTGCCTGC
>NW_021940666.1:2651260-2652180 GCF_001715985.3 Manacus vitellinus
CTCTCACAGCGCAGACGGTGCAGCAGGGCTTTGATGGTCATCACTGCAAACCTGTGTGCAGAGCAAAGGCCAGGTCATGCTGGGAGCCCTGGCCAGCCCCAAAGGCGTGGCAGGGACAGGAGGACTGGGATGGAGCACCTGTTGGGGTTGGTGGGAAGGCTGTGTTGCTTCTGGCATTCCCTCCAGAAGGTGTCAACCTCCTCCAGCATCTGCACTGTGCTGAAGAACACTTGGAACAGCAGATGCACAAAGAGGTTGGGGAAACACCCCCTCACTGCACGCGTGCAGCAGAGCAGATGGAGGATCTTCCAGAGTGCCAAGGTTGCCTGCAAAAAGTAAACCAGGCGGAGACAGCGCTCAGTGCCCAGACATCCATGTGGCAGGGCCCGAGCGCGGCAGGGAGAGGCCAGGGGAGACGCAGGAGGAGCACCCGGCCTGCTGCCCCTGAACCTGCCCACAAGCCAGCTTTGCAGCCCAGTGCCTAAGGCAGGGAGATGCAGTGCTGGGGGAGGAGGAAGAGCTGCCGGGGAGGAGACGTGAGGGTGAGCAAAGGCCGGTTCCAGAAACTCACAGCCAGGGCAAAGACTTCTGTTTCATCCCCATCCGAGGTGCACATGCTGCAGGCTGGCCAGCTTCCCAGGACAAGGGCAAGTATCTGCAGCACCGGCTCGGCAGTACTTCTTGAGGAGATGATTGTCCTCCACATGGTCACCGCAGCTCTGCGGGGTCAAAGCTCTGTGTCAGCGGGCTCTCAGCCACAGTGCCACGGCCTGGGCACTTCCCGCTCCCAGGTGACAGAGCCGCAGCACCGTGAGGAGCAAGGAGGGCATATGGGAGTAGGATGCACGGCTGGCATGCCAGGGCTGGGAAACAGAAGAGCCAGAGGCTCCTGGAACTCTCGGCCTGACAGACACCTGGGA
>NW_021940666.1:2655039-2657534 GCF_001715985.3 Manacus vitellinus
GTTTGATGTAGTACTGTGTGTGTTACAGCCAGATAGGGGAATTTATTGCTCTTATGTAATGAGGGGTCAGGGGGAGAACATGTTAATAATTGAGGCATAAAAGATGAAAGCAAGAAACCAACAAACCCTTACATTTTGTTGGCTTTGTGGCTTTCAAGTGACTGCCTCAGTAGTCACTGCTTTTTCCTGTCATAGTCTGAAACAGTTTCTCAAAGACAAATCATATTGCTTTTCATGTTTTTGCATAACATTGAATAATATGAAATCTTTGGGGATCTCTCTTTGGATTGGGTTCTGTAAAAATATGGATACTTGAGAAGAAAGTCTTTGAAAAGGAAGAAAGGTTGTGTTTAGTTGGTTTTTTCTCATGTAATAATATCATGCATGTCTTGTTGAAATAGACCTGGCATGGCAACAAATGTTTGGTAAATTCGACTTTTTTCCTGGCATCGATTTAAAAACTGTCTATCATTTTTTATTCTGACTGGCCATTCCTACTCAGTAGGGAGTAGAGGATCACTTCAATCAGTTCACAACCAGTGGTCACAATTAGCTTTTACTATCTATTCCATAAGAATAACACTCTGAAATTTTTATGTTTTCTTTTATTCATTATCAATAGCAAATTTAGAAACAAGGACTTATTTATTATTTATAATTACAGTAAATATTATTTTTGTACCAGAGTTTCGCTGTGTAGGACATACTTTTATTTTGTTTGTTTCCTGCCCTTCCTTTGGTTATATTTTTTGTCTTCTTGTCAAAACTGTTCAATTCGAAGTGGAGGAGTCCCAGAAATTGCAAGCTCTGTTGAAGAGAACTTGCTGTTCTTTAATAGAGCAGTGCTTGACCTGCCTATACATGGTGCAAGTTGGGGAGCAAAGCAGTAGCAAGAAACAAAAATTCTTGACTTTTTCATCTGTTCTTTTTTCTTTTCTTTTTATTAATGCATTCATCTCCAGATAGAGACATAGTCTGGTAGTACTTTCTTGAAGGAAAATCACTTTCAAACAATGAAACACTCGGGTTTGAGTCAGTGTTTTGTGGCTTTTAATTAGTCCTTACCAACAAAGAGAGAGAGTAGGTGGTTATGATGTCAATGGAAGACACTACAAAATCTATTGTTCCTCAGTTGTTGCACCAGGATCAATGATTGCTGATACTGTCAAGAAGCCCATGAAAATATTGATCCTGGAAGGAGCTGAACGGATAATATTAAGGTGAACTTTAGTCAGTGAAGAAGCTACTGAAAACTCCAAAGTTAGCCTTAACAGAACAACTTAGGAATTAATCTGTTTCTTAAGCTTACTTCCACAAACCTTTACCTAATAACATACTCTACTTCTCTTCCCTGCTGCCCCCAACTTTAGTTCTGTTACAGAACACAGGTGCAAGCTCTAACAAACACAGACAATTCATACATAGATATATGTCCTTTCTTATGGAGCCTGACTCTCATGCAATGCTTTTGATGACTCATTGGGTCTTTTTTTTGTCTACCCACTTTTTGTTCCATGTAACTGTCCCCCCTTCTAGATGTATATAAGCTGGATGAGATTTAATACACAATAAAGTATTTTGTATTTATTGAAAGCATTTCAACCAATACACAACCAACTGAGTTTTTCAAGCTCGGGAACAGATGAGCATNTGCAGCCACCAGCCCTGGGGCCCAGCTCTGCCACTCACCCTCCTGCAGGGGCTGGGACCGTTCCGCCTCCTCAGGCTGCCGTGCTGGGCCAGTCCCAGGGCCGTCCTTCTTCTTCCTCCCGAGACACCTGCCCAGGCTGAAGCGTCTCCCTGCCATCCTACAGTCGGGCCTCAAGGGCACCTGCTGCAGGGATTGGAGACGCCAGGGAAAAGCTCCGGGGCACCGAGCCCCAGAGAATGGCCTCGAGGGCACCTGCCGCAGGAACTGGAGACTCCTCGCCAAAGCTCCGGGTCACCAACTCCCGCGGTCTGGCCTCGAGAGCACCTGAAAGAGACAAAAGCCTACGAAACGCTACGGGTAAGCAAGTCCTGCAGTGCGGCCTCAAGGGCACCTGCCGCGGGGCTTGGAGACACCTCGCAAAAGCTCCGTGTCACCAAGTCCCACGGTCTGGCCTTGAGGGCACTTGCAGCACAGAAACGCCTCCAAAACGCTCCGGATCCGCAGGGAAGGAGTTGGCTGCGCGGGGGCTCCGCACAACACCGCTCTCTCCCGTCCGTCCCGTCGCACGCTCCGAGGAGCACTGAGGCGTGGCCACCTCACCACCACTACTATGTCAGCACGTGTCACAAAGGGCCCTGTGACACCCTGCCCAAGGGATAGTGCTGAAGCAGACCAAGGAAAATCCATATGAAATCCATATGGAATCCATAGAGTTTGATGTAGTACTGTGTGTGTTACAGCCAGATAGGGGAATTTATTGCTCTTATGTAATGAGGGGTCAGGGGGAGAACATGTTAATAATTGAGGCATAAAAGATGAAAGCAAGAAACCAACAAACCCTTAC
>NW_021940666.1:2663619-2664658 GCF_001715985.3 Manacus vitellinus
TTCAGTGCAGGGCTCAAAAAACCAAAAAAAAATCCTTCTTCACAGGAAAGAAAGCCTGGAACCTTTGGCATTCTGATGCATTTGGTGGGTCAGCGTGCTCACTCCATGGGCAGCAAGAGCTTCTTTGGTGGTAGCTTTGCTCTAGGAGAAATCTTCACCTCTGTGGACTTCTGGGACTCAAACTGGCAGTTTCAGTGCAGGGCTCAAAAAACCAATCAAAAAAAATGCTTATTGGCAAGACAGAAAGTCTCGAAGCTTTGGTTTTCTGGTGCACTTCATGGGTCAGCATAGTCACTCCATTGGCAGCAAGAGCTTTTTTGGTGGTACCTTTCCTCTAGGAGGAATCTTCATCTGGGTGGAAGTTTTGGGAGTAGGACTCGCAGTTTCAGTGCAGGGCTCAAAAACCACAAAAAAATCCTTCTTCACAGGAAAGAAAGCCTGGAAACTTTGGCTTTCTGGTGCACTTGGTGGCTCAACGTGGTCACTCCATGGGCAGCAGGAGCTTCGTTTAGTGGTGCCTTCGCTATAAGAACAATCTTCATCTGGGTGGACTTCTGGGACTCAAACTGGCTGTTTCAGTGCACGTGTCAAAAAACAACAACAAAAAAAAACACTTATTGGCAGGACAGAAAGCCTGGAACCTTTGGCTTTCTAGTGCATTGGCGGGCCAGCCTGGGCACTCCATGGGCAGCAGGAGAATTCTGGTGTGGCACCTTTGGTCTGGGAGGAATCTTTATCTGTCCAGAATATTGGCAGTGGGACTGGAACTTGCAGCGTAGGCCTAAAAAAGCAAACCACAGCCCTTCTCCCCAGAAAAGAAAGCCTGGAACCTTTGCCTTTCTGGTGCACTTGGTGGGTCAGCGTGGGCACTCCATGGGCAGCAAGAGCTTTTTTGGTGGTACCTTCGCGATGGGAGGAATCTTCATCTCTGTGGAATTTTTGGGAGTAGGACTCGCAGTTTCAGTGCAGGGCTCAAAAAACCAAAAAAACCCATTTCTTCACAGGAAAGAAACACTGGAACCTTTGGCTATCTGGTGCA
>NW_021940666.1:2666037-2667878 GCF_001715985.3 Manacus vitellinus
AAAAAAAAAACGCTTATTGGCAGGACAGAAAGCCTGGAAGCTTTGGCTTTCTGGTGCACTTCATGGGTCAGCGTGGTCACTCCATGGGCAGCAAGAGCTTTGTTTGGTGCTACCTTTGCTCTGGGAGGAATCTTCATCTGGGTGGACTTCTGTGTGTGGAAGTGCCAGTTTCAGTGCAGGGCTCAAAAAAACCAAACAAAAACTCTTATTCACGAGAAAGAAAGCCTGTAAGCTTTGGTTTTCTGGTGCTCTTGGTGGGTCAGCCTGGGCACTCCATGGGCAGCAACAGTTTCCTAATGTGGCACCTTTTTTCTGGGAGAAATCTTGGTCCATCTGGAATTTTTGGAATCGGAATGGAAGTTTCAGTTCAGGACTCGAAGAAGCCAATAACAGTCCTTATGCCCAGGAAAGAAAGCCTGGAACCTTTGGCTTTCTGGTGCACTTGGTGGCTCAGCCTCGGCACTCTCTGGCCAGCAAGAGCATTCTGTCCTGGCATCTTTCGTCTGGGAGGAATCTTCATCCATATGAAATATTGAGAATGGGACTGGCAGTTGCAGCGCAGGGGTAAAGAGGCAACCAACAGCCCTTTTCCTCAGGAAAGTAAGTCTGGAAGCTCTGCCTTTCAGGTGGAGTTGGTGGGCACTCATTTTGCAGGAAGAGTTTTCTCTCCTGGCACCTTTGATCTTGGAGGAATCTTCGTCTATATTCAATTCTGGCATTCGGAGTGGAAATTTCAGCACAAAGCTCAAAAGAATTAAAACACTGATAGCAAACTAACCCATTAAACTTCTTGCTAACTGGAAATGTCTTTCAAGATGTAATGTAGAATATATGGCTTACGCTTTATCATTACGTGAGATGTCAAAGGAAAGGAAAAGGTTTCACTGCCTTCCTTTAAACCTCTGAAAAGAAATTCCATTATCCAACTGCCTTCCTTAATTAAGGAAATGGCTACTCTTGTAACGTAATCTGTACTGCACCCTGCTAAGGATGTACTTTTGCCCAGACCCCTTGCTCTACATGGTCCAGCTACCCCAAAGCAAACAAGGGATAATCTCATCCAAGTCAAAAATCAGCTGGTATGGCAGCTGACACTCTATGGGGTTTAGCACTGCAGCTGAATCTCTGTGGGATCTCTGCTACAGAACAGTGCATTTAACAAATGGGGCTGTTGCTGAACTTCCCTGGGCAAGCTGCAATTGGCTACTGAGGCCAAAAGATTTCCTCTAAGGATCTTTATCTTTTGAAACTACAGGTTGAATTTTAGGGATAAACTGCAGTATTCTGGAAGTGGAAAGCTGATAAAACAGAAAAGAGTGTTTCTTCTACAACAGCTTTGAAATAGTCCACTTGTAAAAATCACAAAGCTCCAAGCCTGCTCAGCATACCTGATTCCTCATCTCCACTGATCATCAGGAACTGGACTCTCTCCTATTTCATCTGTGTACACTGGATTAAGGCCTCGTAACTTCTTAAGAAAAGCAGTGTTATAAGCTCACATTTCTGGAAAGGTTCCCTTAGCAGATGGCTTGAAAAGCAAAACTTTGGTGCCATGGCCAATGAATGCAGAGCGGTGCTAGAGAGCCAAAGCTTATTTCTCTTGCTAGCTTTGCTACACTCTCTAATAACTTACGTCCAGATCAGTGCTAGCAACGAGAATTCCAGGTTAACACTTGTTTCATTTTTCAGGCTTTGCATTTCAAGCATGCTGAGTTTTTATTGGAAACTCTGAAATGGCTGTAAGTAACAGCCTCGGAAAAGAGGTTTTCTTATTTCTGAGGGACAATTTTCAAACCTAGCTTTTGAGTATGCAAACAGTTGAATGACTTCTTCTACAATTG
>NW_021940666.1:2670355-2673510 GCF_001715985.3 Manacus vitellinus
GGATAAGTAGAGTACCCTGGGGATGGGAACAGCTGCCTTTGCTGCTGGAGGACCTTTTCCAGCACAGCATGGAGTCTCTTCTTGTCTTGCAGCATCCTGAGAGCCATGGATTGGGCACTGGTGGCTCCAGGACTCTTTCAGCTGTGCAGCTTGTTGGTGGGAAAGCAACAGGCTCATGACTTCCACGCTTTCCCTTACCACGTGCTTCCTCAGGGATGAGACAGGTCTATTGACACCCGTGGCTCCAAGAGAGAAAGGAGACCTGTCCACAGGGATTCCCCTTCCTGGAGTCCGGCAGCTCTCACAGAGGCTCTGGGATGGGTGGAAACTCTTGCCAGAAGTCAGAGAGGTGCAAAGATATTTATCTTGTCCTCTGCAGCTGAATCAGGAGAGCAGCCTGGAGATGGGAACAACAGTCTTTACTTCTGAAGGATCTTGTCTGGCACTGTGCTGAGGATCTTTTTGTCTGCCAGCCTCCTGAGATCAATGGATTGGACATCAGCAGCTCCAGAACACTTTCAGCCGTGCCAGTTGCTCCTGGGAATACCTCATTGGAATTGCATGAGCTCTCTCATTTACTTCCAAGCTTTTCCTGTCGATTTGCATCATCGGGTACTAGCAGGGGCTGCTGATACTCACACCTACGAGAGAGCGTCGAGACCTGGTTACAGGGTTCCTCTGTCTGGATTCTGGCAATTCTCAGGGAGGCTCTGGCAAGGATGAAGGCTCGTGCCAGAAGGATTGGAGGTGTGAGATATTCCTTATCCTGCTCCTCCACAGTTGGCAGGAGAGAGCACCCTGGAGATGGGAACACCTGACTTTGTCACCACAAGATCTCTTCCAGCAACATACGGATGGTCTTCTCATATGGAACTGCTGCAGCTTCCTTGAAATCTTGGATTGGCACCAGAGTCTTGAGCTCGGTTCCTGCTGGGCCACCTGCTCCTGGGAATGCCTGACTGCAATGGCCTGGGCTCCCACTCTTACTTGCAGCCTTTTCCTGGCCATGTGCACCCTCAGGGATGAGTGGCCTCTGCTGATACCTGCAGCTATGGATATCTAAGCCTCTATGGAGGCTTATCAAGCTGGAGTCCAGCGGGTCTCATGGAGGCTCTGGGAATGATGAAGGCTCTTGCCCGAAGCAAGGGATGCGTAGAGATATTCCTCATCTCGCTCCTGCACAGCCAGCTCCAGAAAGCACCCTGGAGACAGGAACAGCTGCCTTTCCCGCTGGAGGATCTTGTCCAGCACTGCATGGAGGCTCTTCCCATATGGCACTGCCATGGCATCCTTGCAGCCATGGATTGGGCACTGGCAGCATCCCCTTGCTAGTCTGTCCTTCTTACTGCACAACTTTGTCTAAATCTTCCTGTTGGTTTCCCATTCCACGTGCTTTGCAATACAGGCATTTCAGGAGGGGTCCCAGGAGGACAGTCCAGGGGGGGGCAAATCCTGCGTGTTCGGTCTCAGAAATAGACCCCGAGGCCTACAGAGATCTCCGGGTCCAAATACATCTATATAGATCTGGGTCTGTAGGTTCATGTAGATCTCTGGGTCTGTTTCTGGGACCAAACTCGCAGGATGGGGGACATCGCCCTCCCCGTACCTCCTCCACCGGACGGGGTGGGGGGGAGTATCGTCCTAGGGGAGGTGTGGCTCCTCCCTGTGATGATCTCTGTATTCATGGTTCAGACTGACCTGACCCTTTCAGCACTCACTCTCTGCCCTGCCCCCACCTCACCCTCACACAACCTTGCCCTTCCAAACCCCCCCCACGCCTGCCCACTCCCAGCCTTCCACCTGCCCCCCCCTTGGCACTCCATGGGCAGCAAGAGCTTTATCTCCTGGCACCTTTTGTCTGGGAGGAATCTTCTTCTGCATTCCATTTTGGGAGTCGGACTGGCAATTCCAGCGCAGAGCTCCTGCAAGCTTTCAGCCTCGGCATTTGAAGCCAAGTACCAGAATGTATAAAGGCTCTGGAAGGACCTGCACCTGGTTTGCCAGTCTCTGACTTATATTTGGGATGGGTGAAGGACCTGATGGAGAAAACGACTCTTCATGAGAATCATAACACCTTCTCTCTTTCTACAGCTACATCCCCCAAAACAGCAGGCAGCAGGTAAGAAGTCAAAATTCTTCTTTTCTGGGCAGTGATAGAAAAAGATAAAAATGCTACAAAGCTATGTAAAAAAGTAACTCGTCAAGGAAAATGATAGGAATTAGAAATAAGAAATACAAATACAATCAAGATGCTAAGAAGGAGAGAATGGAAAGACAAATCTAAGGAGGAAGAGGCTGTAGAAAGGAGAAGGACGACTAGGAATCACAAACAGCAGAAGACAAACAAGTAAGATGCCTAGAGAGAAAAAAAATCACAAAGATGCTTGGAAAACTGCGCCCTGATCAAATTCACAGACGACAGCGAGCTAACTGGCGTGGCTGACACGTCTGAGGTACGGGATGCTGTCACGAGGGACTGGGACGAGCTGGGGAAGAGAGGCTGTGAGAATCACATGCCTTAGACACACTTGAGAGTAGAGACCTGAGGTGATTAGAAACCAGATATTACAAATAAGAGCAGAAAAAGGAGAGCAAGAAAGATGAGAAAGTAAACCCAAAGCAGGAACTAAAACATCAAAGTAAAATGGAAAAGAAAAGCTAGTAGTCGGAACATGAACTCCCGTTGCTGGACAACAACTCCCGTTTTTGGAGTTCTGAGCTGTTCTTATTGGGTTAGGATTCTGTGGTTCCAGCTTAGTCTCTATGGTCTTGGATGTATCAGCTCTCAGTTCAGGGTTTGGACAGTAAACTTCCAGCTTATTATCTACTGTCTTGGAGTTGCATCTCACTCCCTGCTTTGTATGTTCCTTTCAATAAAAGAAACCTCCACGCTCTGCCTCCAGTCCGAGCTGCACCTTCCCTGCACCCTCACGCTCCCCAGCTGTTCAGGTGCACTGCTCCCCTCTCCTGCGCTGCCTCCTGGCACGGGGCTCGTCCCTCGGCATCTTCCTTGAGCAATGCTCCAGGGCCGTCCAGGGGCTTCCCCCACCTCCTGTGAGATGCTCTCCCCATGACTGCTTGAGAAAGTCCCTGGGATCGACCTCTCCCCTGCAAAAAGCTCCCTACGGAAGGTGCCCCCAGGTAAGCACCCAACA
>NW_021940666.1:2675626-2680737 GCF_001715985.3 Manacus vitellinus
CGGACAGACACAGCTGCAACTGCAGAAGCCATGGTAAGCTTTAACAGGTGGGTCAGACCCGAGGTGCCTTGAAGGCAGGGATGTGCATCCCTTTCCTCAGGGAAAAAAACTTGCAGAGGCCACTCCTGAGGCTCTGAAGTGACAGCGGCTTCCTGCACGGAGAGACGTCCTCGCCTGTGCTCAGGTGCTGCCTCACTGCGTGCTGGGAGCGCGTCCCACCACCACCTTCTCCTGGGTGAACACATCCCCTGGAGCCCAACCCCAGGGGGGTGAAAATCAGCTGAATTCCAGGGAACTTGGTCAATTCCCCCACAGGGACATCAGCGGGGCTGGGGGAGGAGGGTTATAAACAACAAATTCTATGGAATATCAACCTGTCCTGTCCTGATCCCACTGAGCTTCCCTGGAACCTTGGCTGGTTCCTGACAAACCTGGCGTTAAAGCGGCAGCTCTGCAGGGGAGTATCTGGGCTCCATAAGGCACTGTGAGGCTGTTCCAGCAGGAATTCACCATTGAAGAAGCCAAGAGCCAAAAGCAAATCCCAGGCTGGTGGGCAGCAGTTGGATCCACTCTGGGGGAAAACACCCTGCGCCTGCCAGGAGCTCTGATTCTGTTTTTCCTGCCAGCTCCTGATCAGTGTCAGGGCCACAGTGAGGGATTCAAAATCCAAATAAACCTCAAAACCTACAGCATGAGTAATCCAAAGGAAGAAACTCACAGTTGTCATAAGAAGCTTAAAAATCAGTTAAAAATTCTACGACAACAATACTGGGATTCCCTGGCACCTTATTAATGCTCTTGGTTCCATTTTAATGTATTTTTAGTCCCTCAATTTGCAGCTTGTAGAACTTATCCTGGGATTTAGAGGTTGAGCAGGGTTTGCTTTGGATTAACTTTTACCTCTGGCCCCAAGTTGTGCAAACACAACTCGGATCAATGTGGTTAAACACATTTTCCTCCAAAAACAGTTGCTCTGCCCTCTCTAAATTTCCCCAAGTTTTCAGCTAAAAATTTCACCCCTGTCCTCCCTAAGTCACCCCAGGTTTTCCCACCTGGGAGCTACGAGGAAGGTGTAATTTCAAAGGCAGAAAGAAAAAATCTACCAGCAAAAGACAGAAAAAAGGGAAAAGTTTCAGAAAATATTTCTGCAATCTAATTAATAATTACTCCCAATTTCCCAGTGAAAAGAACAAGAATGTGCAGCCATTAGGGCCTGACAGTCCCCTGCCACCAGAGCTCAGCACACATCCAGAGTGACAATTCCATCATCTAAAAGAAAAAAAAAGGAAGAAAAAGGTGATTTAGTTTGTTTTAAAGTTATTCTAATTTCTTAAAACCAAACCAACATTTATTTGCTTTTGATTTTTATTGGGTGAATAATGAGAAGTGGGCACAGGGCATGTCATTAATGCTGACTGGAATGATGCTTGCTGGGGGAAGACCAAATGATTGCCCAAGTTCAATTCATGCCCAAGGACTGATTTGCACAGGAGAAAACCTCTTGCATGAAGTGATTTTGTTCCATCTGATAATATCTGTGCTGCCGCTGCACAGAGTAGCTTTTCCCCTCACAGTAACAACTCTGGGCAGGAAAAGATTTATCAGTCAAGATGTGTTACCTGATCTTTCTACTTGAACTCATTTCTTTTCTTCCTCAAGTTTCAGGGACTTGCTGGAACTTCATCAGAAGCTTTGGGTGGGTGGGATACCCAGACTGAGTTAGTCCTGGAAATGCACATCCACACCCAGATCAGACAGTCAGGGATGTTTCCTGCACTCCAAACACCACAGCCCCAAGCACCAGGAGCCTGCAGATGCTCTGCATTGCAATCCACAGCCTCAGTTGGTCCTACAAGGGAAAGCAAAGTGGTTTTGCCTCCTCTGAGAGAGGAAAACACACAACAGCAAGTGCTGGCCCAGCTGACCCAGCCCTTGTGGGCAGCTGTACCACTGAACAGGAGAATCCATCCTGGCTCACTGTTATGGTAAAACACTGCAAATCCGGGAGGTCTGGGGCTTAAAAGCTCAGTTTAGGTCAGCAAAAAGCTCTCTGGCTGGGACAATTCAATGAATTCACTGGGAGGTCCTCAAATCTGTTTCCTAGGGCATAAAAAGTCCAAAGGAAAAGCTGCTGAGCACACAAGACTTCAAGGTGCTGCAATCAGAAGTTCCCTGAACTGCAGGGAAATGTCCTGAGTGTGGCTTTGGACTGCTGCCCCTGCACACTGTGCTCTCCAGACCAGTCATCCTTCCTGGGAAGGCCAGGGAGAAGGGAATGTGTGTTGGAGGCTCTCAGGGAACCCCCAGCCCCACTGCCAGTGGCTGCAGCCCTCACCCCAGTTCCTGTCCCTCAGGGGATGGCTCTTCATGCAGGCCTTGGGGACATGGGCTGGGGGTAGCCTTGGCAGGCTGGGGCACCACTTGGACCCTATGGTCTCAAAGGGCTTTTCCAGCCTCAGGGATCCCATGGGACACAGTGACTGACTCACCTGCACAGATAGGCACGGAAGCTGTTACCCATGGATCATATTCCATGAGCCAGAGCACTTCAGGGCATCACTGAGAGACTGCAGAGAGCAGGAAAACCACACTTACACCACTTACCCTGCTCAGGGGTTTCCCAGGGGGGCACGAACAGCATTTCATTGTGATCTTGAGGGAAAACAACTCTTAAGATGGCCCTGAAGATGCCATTTTTCTGTCACTCCTGCCCCAGAACCACGGCCCAGCAGGTTTCTGTGGGAACCTGAATTATTTCTGTAGTTCAGAAGCTGCACATCCCTAAAGCATTCCCTTGGGAACATGAAGCTTCCCATAGGTATTTTGTACTTCAGTTTGGACTTTCAGCACATTCAAAGACAGTTTACATCAGAATGAGGGGACTTGATGACAGCACAGCATTACAGCAGGGACATCAGGACACTCACCACACAATACTCACTGTGGACTCTCCAATCCCAGCACTCCTTCTGTACCATCCTCAGCTCTCACAGAGACTCAGTTCCATTTCCAGGACTACCATCAGGAAATGGATCTCTGTTCCCAGAAGCAAATCCCCAAGGCCATTTTTACTCCCCTCAAACACAAGAATGACCAGGGACAGCTGGTGGAAGAGGACAAAAAGAGCACTGTGATGATCAGACACTTTTAACTGGGAGAGCTCCAATTCCTACCTGCCATCCCTAAGCAGCTCTGCCTTGGCACTGCCCCTCTGCTCCCAAACACCTCTGTGGGATTTTGGCCCCTAATTCACACAATTCCACGGTAATTTGCATAATAACTCAATAATAATCATTAATGGGTGCCCCAGGTGGGAGTCAGTGGGGTTCCTGTGCGCCAGCAGTGCCAGGAGATGTCTCATCCCTTCCCCAGGGCGCTGCTGCAGGGACATCCCCCCAGGAGGCTGCAGGACACATCTGCACCAGGATGGGAATCTGGGCTCCCAAACCCATCCAACAGCTCCGGCCCTGGAGCTGCTGCTGCTCCTCCCGTTTGGCCAGTGGGGCTGAGAGAGGGAAAACTTACAGAAGGAACTGAGAAAACAACCCCAAATCTCAGTAACTCACTTTGTAGTAAAAAACTGTGCCTGTGTTTACACACATCCAGGAAAAGCACTCCCACTGGAGGAGTCTTGGAATTATTTCCTTTGGCATTCCCTGGACTGGCACAGCTCAAACTGGTGCCATTCAATTCTCTATCTCCCAAATCCAGGTTCTCCTTTGCTGTGGGGTTTTTGCCTGTCCCGAGGGACCTCTGGCAGCTGCATTGCCCAAGAGATGCCGTGGGACTGCTGGGAAACACCATTGGGAGGGAGGCAGAAATCAACTAATTCAGGGCAGCATCTCAAAATATTGGGGGAAAACACCATAACATTCCATGGCCTCCCTTTGTAAATAAACACCAAACTGAATAAATAAAAACAATAAGTGGTACACTACAACTGTTTGGCACTTTCAGTTTAACCACTGCAAGTCAGTTAGTAAATTCCACAGTGTTACCTTTTTTTTAAAAAAAAAATTCAATTATGATATGAAAATCAGGGAGATCAGAGATTTCCCCTACGGTTTTACTTTCAGGGAAGAAAAAAACAAACCCACCCCCACTGCTGCAATACCTCAGGCTCCCAAAAAGGCCCGGGGGATGTGCTGGTGCTTTCGGCTGCCCTGGAGCACTCGGAGGAACACGATGTCACCATCCCCACGGGCACAGCTGAGAACCGAAAGAGCAGCGACACCGTCGGCTCCTGGAAGCCCTGCTGTGCTGGGGGCTTGGGGAGGAAAGGCACTGGCTTTTCTTCCTGCCTGAGAGCAAAAAGCCTCGTTGCTGGTGACTTCTCCTGCCAAGTGCATCAGCTCTGAAGGGAAGCTCATAAAACCCAACTTCTTGCAACGAGAAAGTTTCCTGTTTTCTGGATAACTTTTCCAACTGAACTCAAAGTTCACACTAGAGGTGCAGGAGAAAGGACAAGGCTGAAGCAATGACCCCCACGAGAAACACACCGGGACTCACTGGCACTACTTCCAAGGCTGCTTTGGCTTCATGGGAAAGCCGGGAAAACGCGTGGAAGCGACGCTGATTTATCCCGGTTTGTCCCAGCCTTTTCCTGGACCTCGACTGCTTTTAGCACAGATGCTGCTGTCTCAGTAAGGTTTTGGAGGATTATTGAAAAATATTTTAAGAGCTTACTGACTGAAAAAGCATAAAGCGTTTATCACGGACATCTGAACTCCCACAAACAGCTTCTTTCCCCTTAAAGTATGAAGTTATTTTCACAGTATCATTTAACAGGAAGCGCCCGGGAACTCGAGACTGAGCCCTCTGGAACAGAAAATAAACAGAGGGGGAAGAAGCTTTGCACCGGTGTAACACACTCCCCAACAGATCTGACTTGAGTTTTACTCTCTGTGTTGAGACATTTCACAGAGAAACTCCAGCAGGAGAGCTGGCACATTCCAAACGGTACCTCGAGAGTCCGGACCGCAAGCGGCGCAGGAAAGCCGCAATCCCTGGGGATCCTTTTCCACCCGCCTCCCGCTCTCCGAACAGGACAAAGGGCGCCGCCATGTTGTGCTGCCCCCGCGCAAAGGCTGCTGGGAGTTGTGGTTCCCGCC
>NW_021940666.1:2682810-2684099 GCF_001715985.3 Manacus vitellinus
TGTCCCCCCAGCGTCCCCCCCATGCCCTGGGGCTGCCCTGGCCCCACTGACCGAACGTGGGAGAGGAAGAGAAAGGTGTCATTCCAGTGGGGCAGGAGCTGGGCCGCCTCCTCGTCATACACCCGCACATTCATGTACGTGAACAGCGCCGGGAAGAAGTTGTCAATCTCCCGTGCCACGTTCAGGATGTGAGTGACCCTGTGGGGACAAAGGTGACACCCCAACGGGTGTCCCATGATGACCTCATACCTGCCCCACCATGATCCCATGCCAGATGATCCCATGCCACACTACCATGTCACTCCAGATGACCCCATACACATCCATGACATTCCAGATGACCCCGTACCCACTGTGCCACCCCAGATACCCCCATGCCCACCCCAATGGCATGCCAAGATGACCCCACACCCAACTTAGATGGGATCCCATACCATGCAACCATGACACTCCAGCTGACCCCATGCCACACCACCCCATATTGACACCACGCCCACCCCACTGTGCCACCCCAGACAACCCCATACTCACCCCACCATGACACCATGATGACCCTGTGCCACCTCACCATATGACCGCATGCCCACCCCATTGTGCCACCCCAGATAACCCCATACCCACCCCACCATGACACCATGATGACCCTGTGTCACCTCACCATGTCACATCAGATGACCTCATGCCCACCCCAGCATGCCACCCCAGGTCCCATGCCCTCATGTCCACCCTGCTGTGCCACCCTAGATGACCCCATACCCACCCATGACACCCCAGATGCCCCCATGTCCACAAAGACCCCATGCCACACCAGTGGCACCCTAGATGACCCCATGACCACCCCACCATGACCCCAGATGCCCCCGTGCCATCCCACACTCACTTGTTCTGCTGCAGCTCCTCCAGGTTGGCCGCGTTCCACTCGGAGCCCTGTGCGGTGACAGCGGTGAGGGGTGGGGACACCCCTGCCCACCCTGCCCACCCTTCCCGCCCCACTGCCCACCAGGTAGAGGTGTGGGAAGACGCGTGAGGGCCGGTCCATCTGTGCCAGCACCAGCAGCATCTCGTTGTCAATGAAGTCCTTGTGCTGGGCCAGGCTGTGCCCCGTGCGCCGCTCCAGCTCCTCCCGCACCTGCGCACCGCCAGGGGTGAGGGATGGCCGTGCCTGGCCCTCCCTGTCCCCCCCACCTGCTGCCACCCACCTCCTTGGAGGTGACATTCTCCAGGTCAGCAGTGGCCATCACGTCCCGCAGCAGTGCCCGCACCGCCTGCTCTGACAGCTCTGTCGCCGC
>NW_021940666.1:2684681-2685795 GCF_001715985.3 Manacus vitellinus
GGCAAGGGGTGGCTCTTACCGCAGGGGTGGGGGCGATGCAGGGCGCACGGACTCGAGGTCAGCCATGGCCAGCCACTCGTTGAGGCAGCTCTGCTCTGAGCTCAGTGCCGCCGCGTAGTCGTGGGCCCAGGCCAGTGTGGGGCCCCCCGGGATGTGCCCACCACGGGCAGCGTCCTCGCAGGCGCGGTGCAGCTCCTGCAGCATGGCCCTGCCGCACACCACCTGCCACCCCTGCTCTGCCACCGCCACCCCGACACCACCTGACACCAGTCTGCCACCACCCCAACACCTGTGTCCCCTGTGCTGGCCATCCCCAGCATGTGGGTGCCACTATCCCGCTCCCAGCCGTGCTCAAACCCTCTCCCAACCCTGTTCCCATGACTGTGCCCAGGTGCCCATGGTGGTGCCTGTAGGTCCATGTCCTGGCTGTGCCCAGAGTGGTGCCCACATCCCCTCTGCCTATGCTAACACCCACGTTCCCTGTGCCCAAGCAGTGCCCATATCCCCCACGCCTCCAGCAGTTCCCATATCCTGTGTCCATGGTGATGCCCCTATCCCCTGTGCCCTTGGCAGTGCCCGCATCCCCCATGTCTGTTGCGGCGCTCAGATCCCCCATGCCATGGTGGTGCCCACAACCCCTTTGCCCATGTCCAGGGTGGTGCCCACATCCTCTGTGTCTCAGGTGGTGCCCACATCCACCTTCTCTTGGATGGTGACACATTCCCTGTGCCCATGGTTGTGCCCATAGTGGTGCCCACATCCCTTGTGCCCATCCTGTTACCTGCATCCCCCTTGCCCACAGTGGTGCCCACATCCCCCTTGCCCGGGATGGTGACACATTCCCTGTGCCCACAGCAATGCCCACATCCCTCATGCCCATTGTGTTATCCCCCTCCCCCATGTCCAGGGCAGTGCCCACACCCCTCACACACACCATGCCCATGGCAATGCCCATGTCCCCCACATCCAAGGTGGTGCCCATGCCCCCCATGCCCTCGGTCATGCCCGGGCCTCGCTCACCACATGGTCTGCACCGAGATGGGCTTGAAGATGCGGGTCTGTCCCCCCGACGTCACGCTGAACCCCCTGGAGACCGCGGGGACACACGTGGGTC
>NW_021940666.1:2689374-2691081 GCF_001715985.3 Manacus vitellinus
GGGCTCCCCTGCTCCCCCCACTGCCCCGAGGGATGAGGCCTGGGGGTCCCCCAGCAGCCCCCCCACTGGAGTGCCTTTAAATAGGGGTCACCCACATCCCTCGGGGCCGTCCTGCCCCCCAGGGGATCAAGGTACAACACTAAAGAGGAGGGAGGTCCCAGGGGAGGGAGTCCTGGAAGTTGGGGTGTTCCTGGGGTGGGGGTCCCCAGGTGAGGATCCCTGGGCTGAGGTTTGAGCCTGGTGGGAGAGGAGCCCTGGAATGGGGGTCCTGGGGGTAGGAGGATCCCTGGATCAAATCCCCCCGTGCGGGGGCTGTGCCCACATCAGGGGGTCCCCATCACGGGGGGGCCACCCCGGCAGGGCTATGCCCAAACTAGGGTGTCCCAGTGCAGGACAGTGCCCACGCTGAGGTGTCCCCTGGGTCGGGTGTCCCTGTCCCTGCAAGGGGTGTGTCCCCACATGGGACATCCGTGTCCCTGCATGGCGTGACCCCACGTGGGACATCCCTGTCCCGGTGCGGGACATTCCTGTCCTGGTACAGAGTGTCCCGGCGCTACTTTTCGGTGAGGGAGAGGCGCAGGATGCGCTGGAGCTCCTCGTCCTCCTCACGCCGCCGTCGCTCCCGCTCCTCCTGCTCCCGCTCCGAGAGGGCCATGGCCAGGCGCAGCTGCTCCGCGAAGGTGCCGTACCCAGGGGGGGCCGGGGGGCTCCCACCACCCGCACCGGGGGGGCTCCCAGCGGCCGGGGGGTCGGTGCTGGGCCTGGCCTGCAGCAGCATGCTCTCCTGCAGGGCCCTGCCAGGGGGACAGCAGGCGTGGCCATGTCCCCTTTGTGGAGGCCACACCCCCTTTGTGGAGGCCACACCCCCTTTGTGGAGGCCACACCCCCTCTGACACACCTGTGCCCCACCCACCCCAGGTGGCCACAACCTGCTTCGCAATGCCAAAATGGGCTGGAGAGACACACACCCCACATGCTCCACCCACACCCATCACTAGCCCCACCCTCTATGGCCACACCCTTTTGACAGTAAGATGCTCCTCCCCTCTTTGTGGCCCCCCAAACCTTGACACTGTTAAGCCCTGTCCCTCTAAGCCACACCTCATGGCCCTGCCCCTCTCCCACCAACTTTTTAAGCCTCTTTAGGCCACACCCCTCTACCCCACCCTGACACCTTTAAGGCTCACCCCCTAAGCCATACCCTCAGAGCCCCTTCCCTACCCAATCTGACACCTTTAAGCCCTTCCCCTTTAGGCCACATCCCTATGGCCACACCCCCTCCCTTCTTCTCAATTGGACACACATAAGCCCCTCCCCTCTAGGCCACACCCATGTGGCCCCTCCTCTCCCCAATTTCACACCTTGAAGCCCCACCCCTCTAAACCACACCCCATGGCCCCTCCCCTGCCCCACCCTAACACTTTTGGGCCCCTCCCTCACACCAGGTGAGGTGGGTGTGGCACCCCACACCCCACGGGTAGAGCCCCACCTTTCCAGCTGCAGGTCCTCGTCGTAGGGCGGCGGCTCCGCGCCTGGGCGGGTGTTGGTCAGCGCCTCCCAGATGGTCACCTGTGGGGTGGGGCTGCAGGTGAGTGGGTGTGGCCAAGTGAGGGGGTGTGGCCAGGTGAGTGGGTGTGGTGAGGTGAGGGGGGCATGGCCGCACCTGGTCGGTTTCGGTGCCAGCGTCCAGCAGGCTCTGCTGGATGG
>NW_021940666.1:2691891-2698050 GCF_001715985.3 Manacus vitellinus
TGGAACAGGGGGATCTCTGCGGGTACAGGGGTCAGTGGCTCCGCCCCTAATTAAGCCCTGCCCCTAATTAATCCCACCCGACTAAGCCCCGCCCTCACCGATCTTGACGGGGAAGCCGGGGGGCAGCTTGAGCGTGATGAAGTCGCGCAGTTTGGCGAAGTGGGCGTTGGAGATGGCCATGAGGTCGATGATGGGCGTCACCTGCTCCGCCAGCGACAGCGGGTGCTGCTCGCACAGCCACAGCGTCGCCTTGAACCTGCCCGGGCACCGCCATGGGCACGGGGACCCGCCGGGGACACCGCCCCCGCTCACCGGCACTGCCCCGGGGACACTGCCCCGGGACCGCGGTACCGCCCCCGGGGGGACACACCCGGAGCCGCGGCCCCTGGGACCCTGTCACCACCCTCATGGATCCTGACATCCAGTGCCACCTCCCCTGGGACCCTGTCATGGGTTCTAACACCGAGTGCCACATCCTAGGGGTCCATGTCACCGCCCCCAGGGGTCCTGACACCCACTGTCATGTCCCCCAGGATCTTGTTACCACTCCAGTGTCACAGCCCCTGGGACGTTTCACCACCCCTATGGGCCCTGACACCTGTGCCACATCCCTGGGACCCCATCATCACCCCATGGGCCCTGACACCCAGTGCCACATCCCCGGGACCCCATTACGGGTCCTGACACTCCATGCCACAGCCTCTGGGACCCTGTCAGCACCCCAGGGGTCATGGCCCCTGGGACAGTGCCACCACCCCTCTGCCACATACCCCAGGACCCTGTTACCACCCCATAGGTCCTGACACCCGGTGTCATGTCCATGGGATCCTGTCACCACCCTGTGGGTCCTGACACCCACTGCCATGTCCCCGTGACCCCCATCCCCCCGGGACAGTGGCCTCACCTCTGGACCTTGCTGGACATCTCGATGGGGCGCCCGATGTTGCGGGTCTCGAGGTCGAAGTGGGGGTCGAAGTACTCCTCAGGGGTGATGGCTGTGGGGTTGGTGGGGCTGGCAGCCTGCAGCACGGGCGCCTGTGGGGACACTACCACTGCTCAGCCCCCCCGGGACCACCAGCCCCCTTTGGGGACCCCCAGTCTCCCCAGGAACCCCCCTGGCCCGGTCACTCACCCCGTTGTGGGTGCTGTGCTGCTGTGCGATGCCCAGGAAGGAGTGGAAGGGGGTCTTGGAGCCTGGGAGGAGAGAGGGGTGCAGGGGTGCAGTGTGGGCAGTGGGGGGGCACCCCCAGGGCTGCCCAGGCTGTCACCAGTCACACCCTGCATGGGGTGCCACACCTGATGGGTGACACCACACACAGTGTCCCACGCCTGGCACGTCACACTCCACACCCAGAGTGTCCCACACCTGATATGTCACCCCCCCACACCCACAGTGTCCCGCTCCTGACAGATGATACCCTGCACCATGGTGTCCCACGCCTGGTGTCCTACACACTGTCCTGTGCCTGATGGGTGACACCCCATGCTCATGGGGTCCCACACCTGTCACATGTCACCCCAGCCCCCCAGGTGTCCCACACCTGACTGGTGACACCCCACGTGCTGTCCCATGGCTGACATGTTACACTGCACACCCACAGTGTCTTGGGTGACATCCTACACACTGCCTCGTGCCTGATGGGTGACACCCCGTGCTCAGGATGACCCACACCTGTCACACCGTCACACCCAGCACCCAGTGTCCCACACCTATCACGTGTCACACTCCACACACTGTCCCATGCCTGGGGGACACCTGTCCCACACCCAGTGTCCCACACTTGACACACGTCCCACCCTGGAAGGGAGCGGGCTTTGCACAGGAGTGGGCACGTCCCCGCGGCACGCAGGCCCCCGACTGGCTGGTGGGGCTGTCACCTTTACTGCGTGACTTGTCCTGGTCCGAGAGATGCTCCGTCCTGGTCTTGGTGACCAGCTCCACGTTACTGGCACTGTACACCTGAGGGGGTGACACCATCAGCCCCCTGTGCTCCGGGGTGCCCCAATGTCCCCCTCCATTCTCCGTGCCCACCTTGGCCTCGTAGCCGCTGACCACCTCCATCTTCTCCGAGCGCCAGCCCCAGATCCCAGACTTGTTCCTGGGAGGGTGGAAGGTGTCAGGTCCCCATGGGGGGGTCCCCACAGCCGCTCACCCTCTTCTTGCATAAGCATTTCCTTCCCCTCCACACGTGCTTCCCCCTGCAACAGCCCCTTCCCGCCGAGTGTCACCACCTCCAGCCACGCCAGGGTGCCATCCTCGCCCTTCCCACCTCTCGAAGGCGATATTCCGGGTGTCCAGGTGCGTGGAGACGATGGGGGAGGTGAGCCTGCCGGCCACGTGCTCCTCTGTGGGCTGCATGGCTGCCAGCAGCAGGTCGGGCTCGTGCAGGGCCAGCGCCAGTGTCTCCGTGTACACCACCTGCTTGTCGTGGTCCACCTCCATCACCACGGCCCCTTCGTCTGTGGGAGACACCAGGGGGGTCAGAACACAGCCCCCCGTGGCACCCTGACACCCCTCAGCATGGAGATCTTAGGGTTCTGGGGGAACTGGGGGTCCCTGGTGTGTGTAGGGGCTGAGGTGGTCCCCTCAGGAGGAGGGAATTGGGGTCCCCATGGAGTCACTACAGGGGATCTAGGGGAATTGGAGGTTCCTGGTACATATAGGGGCTGAGGTGTTCCCCTCATGAACAGGGAAATGGGGCCCTCATGGAGCCACTATAGGGAATCTGGGGGAACTGGGGGTCTCTGCGGGAGACTGGGGTCCCTGGTATATGCAGCGGCTGAGATGGTCCCCTCAGGAAAGAGGAATTGGAGTCCCCAAGGGGTACCTGTAGGGGATATGGGGGGATTGGGGTTTCCTGGTACATATAGTGGCTGAAGTGGTCCCCTCAGGAACAAGGAAATGGGGTCCCCATGGAGTCATTATAGGGGATCTGTGAGTATTGGAGGTCCCTACAGGGGACTGAGGTCCCTGGTATGTGTGGAGGGCCTGAGGTGGTCCCCTCAGGAAGGAGGAACTGGGGTCCCAGGGGGTCGCTATAGGGGATCTGGGGTCCTTAAAGGGGAGTACTTATAATGCAGGGGTCTTGGGGAGGCATCTGGAGGGTTCATGAGTGTATCTGGGATCCAAGGGGGTACCTATAGGTAATCTGGGAGGTTCTTTGGTGGTATTTATGGTGCAGGGGGTCTGGGGGATCCCCAGGGCAACTGGAGGGTCCCTCAGCATACCCAGAGTCCCTACAGGGGATCTGGGTTACTTACAGGAGTGTACTTATAGAGTAGGGGGTCTGGGGGGCTCCCCAGGTGACTGGAGGTTCCCAAGAGGTCCTTATGGGGATGTACTTTTAGTGTAGGGGTTTCTGGGGGCTCCCCAGAGGGACTGGAGGGTTCCAGGGTTTATCCAGTGCCCCAGGGGGTCCGGATAGGTCCTTACAGGGGTGTACCTATAGTCAGGGGGTCTGGATAGGTCCTTACAGGGGTGTACCTATAGTCAAGGGGGTCTGGTGGAGTGACTAGAGTGTGTCTGGGTCCCAGGGGTTCCCTATAGGGGATCTGGGGTCTTTATGGGGATGGACATATAGTGCGGAGGTGTGGGGGATCCCCAGGGTGACAGGACGGTCCCAGGGGGTCCCGGAGCAGGGGGTTGGAGCTGACCTTCCCCCTTGAAGATGTAGCTGCGGCGGCCGCGCTGCCACGTCATGTGCTCGAAGCCCAGCAGGGTGGTGTCCACCCGCAGGCTCTCGCCGCGCTTCCACACGCGGTACACGTCACTGGGACACACCTTGGACACCAGCGGCACTGCGGGCACGGGGACCCCCTCAGTGACACGCCTGGGGGGCTCCACAGGACACCCCACAGCCCCTCACCCCACAGAGCCCGGCCACGCTCACCCCAGCTGGTGAACTCCCACTTCATCTCCACGTAGAAGTCGGACGCCTGGAAGGGATGAGGAGCATGATGAGCTTGGGGGGGGGTCCCTGCTGGGGTCCACTGGGAAATCCTGGGGGCAGGGATTGGGGTCCCTATAGGTGGAGATATGGGGATCTGGGAGAGTGGAGTCATGGGTGGGGGTCCACGGGGAAGGATAAGCAAGGGGAAAAGGATAAACACAGGATCCCCAGGCAAAGAGTGGGGTCAGTGGGGGGTTCTGGGGAGAACTGGGGGTCCCTGCTGGGGTTACTGGGGAGGTGGGGACTCCTGGGATCAGGGACTGAAGTTCCTATTTGGGTCCTAGGTAGGGATATGGGGATCAGGGAGGGTGGGGTCATAGGTGAGATTCACAGGGATGGATAAGCAGGGGCCCAGGGAACAGAGTGGGGTACACCAAGTACGGGAGTTTCTAGCAATCGACCTTTGGGGGGTCCTTGCTGAGGTCACTGGGGAGGTGGGGAGTCCTGAGGGAAGGGATGGGGGTCCCTACTTAGGCCTCGGGTGGGATCAGAGCGGGGTCTTTGGCGGAGGCCAAACAGGGGATCCCCAGGGAAGAAGTGGGGTCAATGGGGAGTTCTGGGAAGACTTGGGAGGTCCCTTCTGGGCAGTGGGGAGTCTGTGGGGCAGGGATAGGTGTCCTTACTGGGGTCCTGGGTGGGGATAAGGGCAACCTAGAAGAGTGGGGTCATGGGTAGGGGTCCCCAGGGAAAGAATGGGGTCAATGGGGGTTCCTGGGGAGGTTTGGGGGTGCAGAGGCCGTGGTGGGCTCCGTACCCGCCGGAGCTTGCTGAGCAGCTCGGGGATGCCGGCGAGCCGCCGCGTTGCCCGCTGGTAGTCGCGGTACTGGAGCACCAGCTGCACCATCTCGGGGTCCCCCGTGCTCACGGCCTCCTGCAGCACTTGGGGGTCACAGGGCAGGGTCACCCGGGGGCCGCTGTGGCGGTGTCCCCGTGTCCCCACGGCACCACGGTGCCCCCGTACCCGTCCATCCGTTGGCGTTCTCCCGGCCCACGTTGGCGTTGTGCCGCAGCAGCACCCGCACCGACTCCAGGTGGCCCAGGGACACGGCCAGTTCCAGGGGCGTCCGGCCACGGGGGTCCGTCAGCTCCACATCGTGCTGAAAGGGTGGCGGGTCACTGCCCCCTGGGCACCCCGTGCCACCCAGTGACCCCCAATACTTCCCCTGCATGCCCCATGCTCCAAAAGCCTAGTGCTCCCAGTTCCCCCCCCAACTCCAGTGCTCCCAGCCCGTCTTCTCCCAGTGTCCTCCATTTCCCAGCCCCTCTTCTCCCAGTGTCACAGAGCCTCCCCCAAGTCTCCCTATATCCCAGTGGTGCTATCCCAGTGCTCCCAGTAGCTTCCTGACCCCTGGTGCTACAGTACCTTATTATCCCACTGTCACCAGTCCTACCAGTGCCACCAGTTCTTCCAGTGCTCTCAGTCCCCTGTGTCCTAGTCTCCCTTAGTACTCCCCTTCCCCCCTAGTGCTTCCAGTCTTCCTCCAGCACTCCCAGTCTCCCCAGTCTCCCCTCATGCTCCCAGTGGTCTCTCCCACCCAGTGCTGCCAGTCCCCCACGTTGCCAGTCTTCCCAGTCTCCCCCAGTGCTCCCAGCCTCCCCCCAATGCTCCCAGTCCTTCCAATCCCCTGTACCCCCAGTCTCCCCTAGTGCTTCCAGTCCCCCTGCAATGCTCCCAGTCCCCTCCCAAGTGGTCCCAGTCCTCCCAGTGTCCTGTGCCCCCAGCCTTCCCTAGTGCTCCCAGTCTCCCTCCAGTGCTCCCAGTCCTTATAGTACCAACCCCCCCAGTGCTTCTAGTTTCCCCCAGTCCTGTAAGTCCTCCCAGAGCTCCCAGTCCCATATACCCTCAGTTCCCCCAGTTCCCTGTACCCCCTCTCCCCTAGTGCTTCCAGTCCCCCTGTAATGCTGCCAGTCCTCCCAGTATTCCCAGTCTCCCCCAGTGCTCCCAGTCCTCCCCACAGCCTGTACCCCCAGTCTCCCCTAGTGCTCCCAGTCCTTCCAGTGCCTTCTGCCCCCAGTCTTCCCTACTGCTCCCAGTTTCCCTCCAGTCCTTCCAGTACCCCTCCCACACTGCTCCCAATTTCTCCCAGTGCTTCCAGTCCCCGTGGTGCTCCCAGTCCTCCCAACAGCCTGTATCCCCAATCTCCCCTAGTGCTTCCAGTCTGCTACCCATGCTCCCAGTCTTCCCTACTACTCCCAGTCCCCCCTAGTC
>NW_021940666.1:2700289-2701404 GCF_001715985.3 Manacus vitellinus
GGGGGAAGGGGACACCAGGAGGGGGTCAGAGCCCGTTGGGGGAGCGCTGGATGAACGGCACTTTGCTGAGCTCCACCACGGGCGAGCGGGGCTTGTTCTGCATGCGGGGCACCCGCTGCAGCAGCTGCTGTGCCTGGCGCTGCGCGTCCCGCAGCTCCTTCCGCCACTGCACCAGCTCGGGGTCGCTCTGCGGGGCAGGGAACGGGTCAGGAGGGGCTCCCCAAGGGGACAGAGCGGCCAGGAAATGCCCAGGGCAGGGAACAGGTCAGAACAGGCTCCTCAGGATACCAGGGCAGAGGACAGGATAGCCAAGGACTCCCCAGGCAGCATACAGGGTGGTGGGCTCCCCAGGGTGCCAGGGAAGGGTACGGAGTGGTTGGATGCTCCCCAGGGCAGGCCACGGGGTGTCAGGGCAGGGTACTGGTGGTTTGGGGTTCGCTGAGGCCCCAGAGCAAGATTTGGTTTGTCATGGCCTCCCCAGGGTGCCAGGGCTCCTGGTTTGGGGCTCCCTGGGGTGCCAAGGACTCCCCAGGCAGCATACAGGGTGGTGGGCTCCCCAGGGTGCCAGGGAAGGGTACGGAGTGCTTGGATGCTCCCCAGGGCAGGCCACGGGGGGTCAGGGCAGGGGACTGGTGGTTTGGGGTTCGCTGAGGCCCCAGAGCAAGATTTGGTTTGCCATGGCCTCCCCAGGGTGCCAGGGCTCCTGGTTTGGGGCTCCCTGGGGTGCCAGGGCAAGGTACAGGGTAGTTTGGGTCTCCCTGGGTTCTGGAGCTGCCCCAAGCTTTTAGTATTCATGCCCTGTCACGGCTTGAAGGACTAAATATGCAGGGCTAGTGGCCAGCAAGAGGTGGCCAGCAGCTGGCAGGAGATGGTTAGTGCCCAGCAGAGGATGGCTAGAGACAGTCTGGAGGTGGCTAGTACCTAGCAGAGGGGATGGCTAGCAGATAGCAGGAGTTGGCCAGCACCCAGCAAGGTTTGATTAGTGCCCAGCGGGAGCAAGTGGCACTCGGGGAAGACGGCCAGTGAGGGGGCAGGGGGTGGCCAGCATCCAGCAGAGATGCCAGTGGCCTCAGAGGCTGGCTAGCCCTAGGGGTGACCCAGGGGGAGGGGGGCAC
>NW_021940666.1:2703144-2706441 GCF_001715985.3 Manacus vitellinus
GCTGGCGTGGGGCTTCTTCTTAGAGAAGTCGCAGGCCAGGCCCAGGTCGGAGATGCGGACGTGCCCAAACTCGTCCAGGAGGATGTTTGCTGGCTGCCAAGACATGGCATTCCCCCTGAGCCCAAGGACAGCCCATGGGCACAGCTGGGGAGCTCTGTGGGATCTGGGGTGTCCACAGGACTGAGGTGGGACTGGGAAGTGCTGATGGGGTCAGTGAGTACCCGCCCCGAGGTCTCAGAATCTGTGATGGATCTTAGGGGGTTCCTGCAGTGTCAGGGGTGCCCAAGGGACGTGAGGGTGCCCTCTGGATTTGGGGAGTGCCCACAGGGTCTGAGGGCTCCTGCAGGGTGGCTGTGACACCTGTGACTGCCCATGGAGTCCTGAGGGCTCTGCAGGGTGGCTGTGACACCTGTGACTGCCCATGGAGTCCTGAGGGAGGTTTCTAAAGGCCTGAGGATGCTAACAGGGCATCCTGTGGGGTCTGAGGGTGCCCACAGGGGTGTGGGTGCCTGTGGGGACGGTCACCTTGAGGTCACGGTACACGACGAAACGGCTGTGCATGTGCTCCAGGCCCAGGATGATCTCGGCCGCGTAGAACCTCATCTCCGCCTCCGAGAAGACGCCGTGCTGGGACAGGTGATAGTGCAGGTCCCCCCCTGTGACCACAGGGACCAGCTGTCACCCTGGCACTGCCCCCTGAGCCACGGGGTCCCTCGGGACCGGGGTCTCACCGTTCATGAGGTCGAGGATGAAGCTGAGCTTGTCGGGCGTGTGGAAGGCGTACGACATGCACACAATGAATGGGCAGTCCTGGCAGAAGACACGGGGGGGGTCACCCTCCCTGTCCCTGTCCCCTGTCCCCTGCCACAGCCCACCAGCAGGGTGCCAGCCCTGCCCGTATGCCCTCACCCCGGTGCTGACGAGGGACAGCATGATGCGCTCGTTGAGGGCCAGTGTCTCGCCCTGCTTCATCTTGATGCGCTTCTTGTCCAAGCACTTCATGGCATACCTGGGGGCACGGAGTCCCTGCAGCCACTGTGTCCCCACAGCCATACCACCGTGCCCCTCCAGTGCCACCACCCACGGCCACATCCCCACCACCTCCCACCCACGGCCCTGATGTCCCTGTAGCCATGACAATATTTCCACAACATCCTGACACGTGTCATCATGGCAACACCCCTGCAGGTGCCCTCGGGACCACCAGCAGCCCCAAATCACAGGTGGATCCCTCTGTCCCCCCCACATGGAGCATCCCCTGTTACATTTTGCCCGTGTCCGCTTTCCGGCAGCCGTAGACCTCCCCGAAACCGCCGCGGCCGATGATTCGGTGAACACTGAAGTCGTTCATGGTGAGCTGGAGGGGGTGACAGGGAGGCACAGGTGAGCCTGGACACCTGGGTCCGTGGTGGTGGGGGGATCCACCCCCTGCCTCAGTTTCCCCAGGGGAGGAACACAGAGGCTCCCCGTGTCCCCCTCCCTGGAGGTGCATCCTGGGGCGCAGGGATTCCTGCTCACATGGATGTTCAGCTCCACATTCTTCCACTGGCAGAACCGCGTGAACTTGTCACTGCAAGGAAGAACAGAGAGGGCAAGAGTGGAGACCCTGGAGAAACACCCCCTGCCAAGAACCCTCGGATTTGTCTGGATACAGGTAGCACCCCCTGGGACCCCTGTCTGGGAACAGAGACCCCAGGACAGATCTGGGGATGAGAAGCGTTCCCTGAGTCCTCAGTGTAGTGACAGATACCCCTGGAGCTCTATCTAAGAAGGGACCCCCTGGTCCCAGTCTGGGCTGGGAGACCCAGGTCTCCAGGGGGATGGGACACCCCGATCCATGTGGGACTTTCCCCCCAACTCACCTCTCGATGAATTTCTGGAAGATGCCCCCTCGCAGGTTCTGGCAGATCTCCTCAATGTAAGGCTGGAGGGGACACAGAGCTCAGCACGGTGTCCCCAGGGATACCCACATCACCCATCCCCCACCATTACGTGAGGTCTCTCCATCCCTGGGATTTCACAGCCCCCACTGCCACTTCCAGGTCCCCAGGGATGCTTCTGCCACTCAGGGTCACCTGAATCTCTGGGGACCACAACATCACCAGCCCTGGGGACTCCACTGTCACCCTAGGGTGACATCCCTGCTACCTCCAGCTCCCAATCCCCCGATGACCACCCCATGGGGACCGTCAGCAATCTCCCCTCACTCCCACCATGCTGGGGATCCTCACACCATCCCTTGGGCTCCCCATACTTTCTGAGAACCCTCCCTCCCCCACAGCTCCAGGGACTCCTGTCATCCCCAGCCCCCTTTAAGGATTAACTCCCCGAGTACCACAGGTGGCAGGGACTCCCTCTCTGTCCTGGGTGATGCCCACCTGGAAGAGATCTGGGGGCACCTGCTTCTTGCTCAGACGGCTCTGGACATGCTCCGTGGCACTCTTGGAGAAGGGCTGTGAGGTGAGATGGGATTGTGTCACCCTGGATAGAAGGGACAGGGACACAGGGGCCAGGCAGGGGAAAACCCACGGAGGGGGTCTGTGTCTGGGTTTATGGTTCCCAGGATAGAGCCTGTGGAGGATTCGGAGCTCCCTCTGAAGACACTGGGTACCAGGCCCCTGTGGGCACACTGGGGACACCCCTCCCACCCCGGTGCCTCGCCCCATGGCACGGCACTCACGTGGGAGCAGGCCAGCAGCTCCTTCATGATGTAATGGTCGAAGATGTGGCGACTCTGGGTGGCTCGTTCCTCCTCCGAGTCCAGCTTCTCGTACTTCTTGATCTGGAGAGGGCACAGCTCCCGTGGCACAGGGGCACACAGGACCTGGGACACTGGGAACCGTGGTCCCAGCCCTTCCATGTGCCACATCCCACGGGCACACGATGGTTATCCCATCCTCCGTGTCCCCTAAGCAGCACCTCCCGGCTCCCTGGACTCTGTCACCTTGGGTACTGCTCTTGGCACCACGTCTGTGGGCCTGTAGGTATCAAACCCTAACCCACCCCTCCTCGTGAACACAGGGCTGTCAGGGGGGTGCCCCCATCTCACCTCCTCATAAAACTCCATCAGGGGCTTGGCCTCCTCGGCCTGGTTGAAGGCAAAGTCCCGGAAAAGCAGGTAGCCTGGCAGGGACAGAGCCACAGCATGAGAGATGCCAGCCCCACGGCCCACATCAAAGGACACAGGGACCATCCCCTGGGCCTGCCTGGCCTTCTACCACCTCCATGCCAGGCTTGGAGAAGGGGAAATGCCAAGGATGGACCGGTGAGGATTTGGCAGGGTGACACGGGGAACAA
>NW_021940666.1:2706896-2708001 GCF_001715985.3 Manacus vitellinus
CCCCCAGCTCACCGATCTTCTGCGTGAAGATCTTGTCAAAGGTCACCTCTCCCCGGTCCTCCAGGTACTTCTGCATGACACTGCGGATGCTGGGGAGACACCAGAGGGACTCAGTGCCCCCCGTGCCCCCCGAAAGACCCCTGCTCCCAACACACTCCCGTGCCCATCATACTCCTCCTCTCCCACTCCTCCCGTGTCCCCCAAGCCCCGGTGGCACACCTATCCTCCTGTGTTGTGTGTCCCCACCCAAGTGTGACAAGTTGCTGGGCCCCTGTAAGGATCACAGGGTGTCCCACGCACTGGGGGTCCAAGGGAGGCTGGGGAGGAGGGCATCCCCAGAAAGCCTCCTGGGTGCCTGGAAGTGAAGGCACAGGAGGGCACCGGGGTCTGGAAGGGGGAGTGGGGACCCTGACCATATGTGTGCACCTGGGCACAGGTGTGTGTGTGTGTAAACATGAGCGTGCACGGCAGCAGGAGAGCAGGGGGGTGACGTGGTGAGGACAGAGGGGGTATATACACATGACTCTATGTCCATGTCCCTGTGTCTCTCTGTTTGTGTCTGTCTGTTGGGCAGGTTGACTGTGTCATCCATGTCTGTGTGTCCATGTGACAGCCAGGATGTGTGAGTGCCCATGTCTGGGTGTCCACATCTGTCTGTCTGTGCGTCAGGAAGGATTTGTTTGTGCGCCCATGTCTGCGTGTCTGTGTGTATGTCAGGCAGGATATGTGTGTGCCCATGTCCGTGTGCCTGTGTCCGTGTGCCTGTCTGTATGCCAAGCAGGATGTGTCCATGTCTGTGTGTCCGTGTGTGTCTATGACCATGTCTGTGTGTCCCTGTCCACGTCTGTGTGTCAGTGTGTGCGTGTCCACGTCCGTGTGCCCATATCCTTGTCCGTGTGTCTGTGTCCATGTGTCCGTGTCCATGTCCACGTCCGTGTGTCCGTGTGTCTGTGCCGGGGCAGGACGCGGTGCCGGAGCGCAGCCCGGGCAGGTGTTCCCGGCCGGTGCCGCGCACACACGTGTGCGGGAGTGTCTGTGACACGCGGGTGTGAGCGAGCGGCGCCGGGAGCGGCGCGGACGGGATGCGCGGGGGCCGCGGGGGGGT
>NW_021940666.1:2708715-2719416 GCF_001715985.3 Manacus vitellinus
GTGTGTGTGAGACACTGTGTGTGTGTGACATTATGGGTGTGTGACATTATGGGTGTGTGACACTGGGTGTGACACTGGGTGTGGGTGTGTGACACTGTGTGTGTGTGTGACATTATGGGTGTGTGTGACACTGTATGTGACACTGGGGACTGTGTGTAACAGTGTGTGACAACAGGTGTGTGTGATACTGGGTGTGACACCAGGAACATGTGTGTTACACCAGGCGTGTCTCTGTGTGACAC
This sequence comes from Manacus vitellinus, assembly GCF_001715985.3. Taxonomy (NCBI): domain Eukaryota; kingdom Metazoa; phylum Chordata; class Aves; order Passeriformes; family Pipridae; genus Manacus; species Manacus vitellinus. The sequence continues at coordinate 2,708,958 of NW_021940666.1, forward strand.
TGGGTGGGTGACACTGGGTGCATCTGACACCAGGGGTATGTGTGTGTGTGACACCATGTGAGTGTGACACTAGCTCACTGTGTGTGACACTAGGTGGGTGACACTGGGGGCGAGTGGGTGTGACACTGTGGATATGACACCGTGAATGTGTGACACCATGTGACACTGGCTCTGTCTCCCTGTGTGTGACACTGTGACATTGGCTGTGTCTCACTGTGTGTGACACTGTGTGTGCGTGACACTGTGTGTGTGACACCGTGAATGTGTGATACTGTGTATGTGTGACACCATGTGAGTGTGACACTGGCTGTGTCTCACTGTGTGTGACACTGGGTGGGTGACACTGGGGGTGGGTGGGTGTGAGACTGTGTGTGTGACACCATGTGTGTGTGACACTGGCTGGGTGTGTGACAGTGGCTCTGTGTGTGATGCCCTGCATGTGACCAAGCAGGTGTGATGCATGACATCTCATGTGTCACCCCACATCACACGATGTGACACCAGGTGTGACCACACGCCAGTGCATGTGGCACTGTGCAGCACCACATGTGCCATGTGGGTGCACACACGTGACAGCAGGTGTGACCATGTGCATGTGACACCATGTGCAGGCTCCCTGTCCCCAGGGCCAGGAGGGGACACCAGGAGGGGACAAGCAGGGGCTCTAGGTGCTCTGATTTGCTCAGTCCTGATGCATCACTCAGGTGACACACGGGGACTGGGGCACAGGGAGGGTGGCGTTGGCCTCGCCACCTGCAGAGGAGGATCTCACCCACGGAAGAGCAAGCCCTGCACCTCGCCATGCAAATGTCACAGCCCAACCGCCGGGGGGACGTGGGCTGTGACATCCCTGCAGGCTGGGGGATGCCAAATGTCACCCTGGTGGCCCAGGAATCTGCCAAAAGAGAGCAGAGGGCAAGGACTCACGTGGCCCTGCCAGGAGGTGATAGGACACAAGCACAGCTGCCACCACCCACCAGGATGGGGACACAGGGATGGCTGCTACTGCCACCCCAAGAGATGGACAGGGGGGACAGAGGAGGTCCCAGCCTCGTCCCCTCCACTTCCCTCACAGACAAACAATGGGCAGAGCCAACACTCAGGGATTTTAGTTCGTTGTTTTTTTTTTCTTTTACTTTTTTTATTCCAAAAATCCACCCCCAAGAAACAAAATATTTCCCTTGGGAGGCTGGGATCTTCCCTCCCCCCACAACAGCCTTGTGGTAATATGTTATGAGTAAAGATCCTCTCTAAAAATCCCAGAAAAAAAAAAGGGAAAAAAAAAAAAGGAAAGGCAAACTGAAAATGAACCAAAAGTAACTGCCAAGTAGGTGCCCTCCCTCTGCCCCAGCCAAGAACCCCAACCCCAACTGAGAGAGCGCAAGACTTTGTTTGCTTTTACCCTTAATGCTTACATTTAATTTTAAAGCACAAACATCAGAGATGGACTCTAAATCGCCAACAAAAAAATAGATATTTACAATATTTCTCCAGGGAGGGGAAGGGAAGGAGGGAGGGAGGGAGGGAGGGATGGGGGGGGGATCAAAACAAAACAAAAACCACAACCAAACCCTTAAACAAGTAACTTTGCTTGCAGGAGTTGTCTTTAGGGAGCAGGCTGGGTTGGTTTTAAATCACTAAGTGATTTTTTTTATTATATATAATTCTCTTTTTTTCTTCCTTGTGGATTTGCACCACACCGGGGTGGTGAGGAGGGTCGCCCGCAGGCGTCTCTTCAGGGCACAGCGGGAAGGGGGCGCTGTCCCCGTGGAGGAGGGACCCCACACGGGGGGAGCCCCTGGCCCTTCTAGCCACACTCAACCCCAGCTTTTTTAAGTTTTCTTTCTTGTTGCAAAACTCAAAATGAATCCAAAGGAAAAAGAAAAGCTTTTAATTCTTCCGACGTCTTCCCTGGTCTTCCCTGGTCGCCACCGCCAAGAGAGGCTGAGGCCAAAGGGTATTCCTCTCACCCAGGGGTGTTTTCCTGCTCCGAGCCCTCCAGCAGTGAGGCCACACCACCCCTTGTCCAGGCACTCCGGGATTGTCCCCTCGGATCCCCCTGTGGCAGCCGGGGACAGTCCCCACGCCCAGGAAGGCGGTGGGTGGCCACCTCTCCTCCCTTATTGCTTCTGAAGCAGCAGGGGGGTGGGCTGCCCTCGGGGGGACCCCCCTGTGGGGCTGGGGACGGGTGGCACAGAGGAGACACCCTGGATTGTGCTATCTGTACGCTGCCAGGGAGAAAGCGGGGTACTGACGGGGGGGGGAGAGAGTCGGGGAGCGTCCGGGCACAGGCAGGACAGGGAGGGAAATAAAATAGTGACCCAGAAAAAGAAGATTCCAACCTTTTTTCCTTTCTTTTTTTTTTCTTTCTTTTTTTTTGTTGTCTTTTTTTTTTTGTTTTGATTTTTTTTTTGTTGTTTTTTTTGTTGTTTTTTTTTAAAGTGCAAAAAGCTCTCTGCTGCCCTAGAGAGAGGTTCTTTGGACCGACCATTCATTGCAAAGGAAAATCGGCAGCGAAAAGGGGGGTGGGGGAAGGAGAGGACGATGCAGGGGGGTGGCCGTGCCAGTTCGGTCCCGGGCCATGGAACAGCCCTCGCCCCTCCGGCCCCAGAGTGCTTCACGGTGCCGGGAGCTGGGGAGGAAGAGGAGGCAGCTCCTGTCCCCCCCACGTGCTCACTCACCCCTGGCTGATGCTTCCCGAGTCCTCCCTGAGCTCTGATGTACCTGTGGGTTCTCCCCTGCTCCATCCCCTCGGACAGACGGGAAGGCTGATGCTGTCCCAGAGTGGAAGCGAGTTATCCCCCAGCCTCGCCCCCCCGGGCTCTCAAAGCCCCTGCTCCTGGTGACACCCCAGCCACGGGGCTCCTGCCCTCGGCACCCGAAGAGCCGCCCGGATGTGTGGAAGCGGCGGGAGAAGGAGGGGGATGTATCACAGTCCCTGCAGCCAGATGAGGGGAAGAGAAAGGGCGTGAGAGCGCAGGGCAAGCGCCGAGCTGGTGGTGGCACAGAGGGGTATGGGGTGTTTCGGCTCTGCTCCCGCTTCCTTGGAGAGACCCTCAAGCTTTGTGCTACCGCGGAAGTGACAAGTGTTTCAAGGCAAGGAGACGATGGGAAGGAAGGGGAAAAGCTGGGGGAAGAGGGTGCCCCATTTCTCTGCACAGAGACCTCTGTTACAAGCTCCGCCCCGGGAGCAGCCAGCCTCCAGGCTGAGGCTCCCTGCCATGTGCCCGTTCCTCCTCTGGTACTGGCCAGCCTGGCGGGACATCTTCCTCGGCAGAAGTCCCGGGGAAGGAGGAGGAGGAAGGACAGTGGAGCAGCGGCCCTGCCTGCCGAGTCAGGTGGGAGGCAGGACACGGAGGGCAAGGTGGGGAGGTGGAGGAGCGGCTCTCCAAGAGGGGTGGGATGGGCTCTTTTCCTTCTCCTCAGTCTGCCCCGGGGAGGGTCTCTAGCTGATTTTTTGGATCAGCTTCTCATCGGACAGGCAGTAGAGGCTGTTGATGGACAGGTCCGAGATGAAGTGCTCACAGGCTTTGCGGGTGATCTGTTTGCAACCTCGCAGGTCGATTAGGGTGACGTTGGAGATGCGGCGCAGGTACAGCAAGGCCTGGTCCGTCAGCTTATTGCAGCCTGCAGGGAAGGGAGAGCTAGAGTGAGGGGAACAGCTCTGGGAAGACATCCCGTGTCATGCTGGGAGGAGGGAGGTGCTGCAGGATGGCCGGAGCAGCGCACCCACCTGCCATGTTGAGCTCGGTGAGGGAGTTGCGTGTGGAGGAGCCCACGGCGGTGAGGAGGTTGGCCGACTGGTCCGTGAGGTGGTTGCAGTGGCTGAGGTCGAGGCGGGAGAGCAGGGGCATATGGCGGATGATCAAGCGCAGCGTGGCGTCGGTGATGTCCAGGCCGGCGAGCCGGAAGTCGATCATGTTGCGGAGTTTGCTGCGATTGTCCTGACCTGCGAAGGAAGAGGAGGAGCTGAGCACTGACGAACTGCCCTGGCACACTGTGGCACTCCAGCATCACCTCCCCGCTCTGAGATCGGAACGTCATCCCCTTCCATCTCCCCACAACCCCCAGGGACCCTCCTGAGTGACCACCTCTCCAGCCCTGCCCCGGGGCAGCAGCTTACTGGGTTTGTCTGTTGGAGGCGTGAGTAAGTCCCGGATCTGAGGGTCCTTGATTCCTACTGCCCACCGAAGATCGAGGGTCCTGAGAAGGGGGCAGCTGGAGGTACTGAGAGCACAGACCGCAGACCAGGAACAGCCCGCTAAGATGAGGTCTTTCAGGCCTGGCAGGAGGGAGAGAGGTAACAAGTCAGACGGGTTTGGTCAGCTCTGAGGCATCCCAGATCTCAACCCTCTTTTTCCAGGCACATGAGGAAGCAGGTCCCCTCCCTGCTTGGGGTGGGACGTTTGCTGGGGATGAGATCCAGGAACCCCGGGAGTTCCCAAGCTGGCAGGTACCAGGGTGCAGAGTGTGTCTCACCGTGCTCCAGCCCTCAGGAAGCCTTGGAGCAGGCTGGTGGCAGAAAGGGACCCCTCCCCAGCCCATGCTCACCTGGCAGCCTGTTGACGAGCCACGTAAGCTGTTTTTTGGAGATGTTGGTCCAGCTGAGGTCGAGGCTGACCGGCTGCCTTTTGATGATGCCGCTCAGCGCCTGGGGGGTGATGGACTTGCACCTGCTCAAGTCTATCTTTGTCCACAATCTCTTGTCACAGCACCTGGGGACAAGGACAAGGCTGAAAGTTGAGCCCCATGGGATAAGAGACAACCAGTAGGTTGCCTGGCTTCAGGGAGAAGCCCAGCCCTGGCATGGCCTCAGCCACAGAACAAGGCTCTCCTCCTGGTTTCCATAGGTTTCCCCAAACATGGGAGGTTGCTGAGGGTATCTGGCCACCCAGGGACACCCAGAGCAGATTCAGCAGGGTTTTGCTACCACAAAACAAGACTCAGAGTCACAGCTGCTGGTCTGCTTGTCACCTCCAGGTGCTCCTCCTGTCAGGGCAGAGATTCTAAGGATCCTCGCTCCCAGCAGACACAACACTCCTCCTGGTCCCATCCTACAGCTCCAGCACCACTTGCTGCTTTGCTGAGAGCTGTGGCAGAGCCCAGAGGTGGCACAAACTCTTCCTCTCCCACAGGAATCTGTGGAGACCCTGGACCCAATGGCAGCTCAGCTGAGCCCCTGAAGGTGCAGACAAGGGGACACTGTCCTCCAGCCATCACACCACACCCTTCTCACCGGCTGCTGATCAAAGCAGGCTGGTCCTTTCCCATCGCTCCATCCCTGCTGCTCGGCGGTTAGAAACCTCCCAGCTTCCATTCTCATCTGTTCCCAAGCCCTTCACCATGCACAGCTGTCCCAGTGCCAGCATTGTCTTCGGGCCTGCTGCCCCCTGAGGCACTTCCAGCCAGCAAATCCATCCTGCCTCAGCAAACCCATCCCGCCTCAGCCTGCCTTCCACACTTTCCCTGCCTGCCGGCAGCACAGGAGGCCAGGAAGGGCAAGGACCATCAAGGTAGCGGGTGAGGAAAGGACACTGGCACCTCATAAGGACATGGTGGGGGACACAGATGCTCAGATCTCCCAGAGGGGACAGTAAGGAGCAGTGCACACAGGTCCAAGGGCAATGCTGCCTGGCTCCAGGGAGCAAAGGGAAGGCCACCAAGCATGTCCCCCCAGCCCACCCCGGGTCCCCACACTCACCATTTGTACCAGGTCTTGCACACCCGCATGCACTCGCAGAGCTCCCTGCGGGTGAGGTAGCGGAAGACGGACATCCAGACCTCTCTCTGCATGCAGCTCTCCTCATCCTCCTGCGCCCGGCCCCCGCGGCCGTTCAGCCGGGCCGCCCCCCCCTCCTCTGCATTCTCATCCTCATCCTCCTCTTCCTCATCCTCCTCCTCAGCAGCCGCCTCCTCCTCGCCCCCACTCCGCAGGGGCATCCTGGCGGGCGCGTGGCGCACGACCACGCGGGGCGAGTGCTGCAGGTTGGCGGAGGAGGCCGTGATGGCTTGGAGCTTGGGGACGATCGAAGTGCCGTGGACGTCTTTGGTGGGGCGCTGGAGCGTCACGGTGAGGTAGGAGCCGTGCAGCTTGGCCTTCTCCACCTCCGACAGCTCCTTCTTGCCGCTGGGGTTGTTCTCCTTCTCCCGCACCATGGTTCGCTCCGTGGCCTGGAGCCGCAGCAGCTGCCGCCGCTTGGGAAACGCTCGTCCCGGCTGGCGCTGTTGGTGGTCGCTGGGCCGGCACCGGGGGTTGAGCGCGTTCACACGCCCGCGGGACGCCCGGGCTCGTGGATCAGCTGCAGCATCGGGGTGGGAGAGTTGGGCGGTGGGGTCAGGGGCTCCTCACAGCTCCGCAGGGGCCGCAGCACCTTGGCTTGTGCCGTGTCATCGTCGCTCTCCTCCACCTTCCGCTTCTGCGGGGAAGCGGGTTAGCAGGGGTGGGGCTGTGGTGGGCCTGGGGAATGTTTTCCCCCTTTGTTCTTCCCCAGGGAAACAATACAGTGCTGAGCAGGGCTTGCACCAGCAGTGCCCAGCAGAATCATAGAATGGTTTGGGTTGGAAGGGGCCTTAAAGATCATCTTGTTCCAAACCCCTTCCATGGGCAGGGACACCTTCCACCAGACCAGGTTGCTCCAAGCCCTGTCCAACGTGGCCTTGAACACTTCCAGGGATGGGGCAGCCACAGCTTCTCTACGCAACATGTTCTAGTGATTCACCACCCTCTGAGTAAAGAATTTCTTCCTAACAGCTCATTTAAGTAGCACCAGGATCAGAGTCCACCCACACCAGGAACCAATGTTCTCCTTCCCCCTTGACAAAAGGGGTGTCCCCTGAGGTTGGAAGTGGCTTCCACTAAATGCCTAACAGTCCAGTGTGTCTTGCAGTGGAATCTCTAAGGATCCCAGCTCAACATCAGTGGGAACAAGGGGTGCTCATCACAGTACTGGGGGACTCGCCCCTGTGAGATGCCAGGATAGGATTGCAGCAAGATGTGGGCGGGCCCCCAAGTGCTGCACTCCCACAATCCTCACTCTCACTAGTCACTGCCCAACTGGTCCCTCCAGCCCACCCTGGCTGAACACATCCCTGGCAGGACGCAGTGTGATGGAGGACAGACATTCTGCTCCTTACCTGGCCCTTCTCTGTGTCGTCACCCTGGTAGCATTTGGGGCACTCCCAGCAGTTGGGGAGCTCATCATTGAGCAGCCCCTCCCCATCCATCTGCAAAGAAAAGGAGGGGGTCAGCAGTAGCCCTGCCCCAGAACCAAGCCCCCCCATGCCCAGCACCTGCCCTGCTCACCTGCAGACAGCCAGGGTGAACGATCTCGTTGCAGATACAGCACTCCATGAGCTTCTTCTCAAAGTCCTGCGAGTCCTCATTCTGATCCACCTCGCCACAAAGTGCACATGTGACCGAGTGAGGCAGCCTGGGCTACAAAGGAAAGCAGGGGTGAAACCAGGGCAAGGTGGGACAGCCTTCCCCCTTTCCTTCCCTACTACCTGAATCATGGGGAAGGGGCCAGCTATTCCCCAGGAACCAAACTTGGGTAATTGCCCTCCTCTGTCACAGAATCACAGAATTGTTAGGGTTGGAAGGGACTTCTGGGGAGCATTTAGTCCAAACCTCCCACGTAGAGCAGGTGACACAGGAAAGGTCCAGGTGAGTTTTGAATGTCTCCAGAGAGGGAGACTCCATGCCCTCCCTGGGCAGCTGCTCCACTGCTCTGCCATCTTCAAGAGAAAGTTCTTCCCCACGTTGAGGTGAAACCTCTTGTGTTTTAGTTTATGGCCCTGATAGGCCACACAGAGCCATGGCCAGACTGCAGGAGTCTCCCAGGGGAAGACTGAGGATGCAGACTCACCGCTAAGCACTGCCGGAGGACGCAGGACTGCTTCATGCGGCCAGGCCCGCCGAACTTCTTCATGTCCCTGCAGTAGTGGCACATGCCACACTCGCCCTGCATGCAAGCCTTGCATTTTCGGCACCGCACCCGCCTCCGCCTGGCGCCCGACACGATGGGAGAGACCGTGGGCCTGACGGGTGTTGGGCGCGGGGTCGGCTTCATGGTGTGAGGCTTGGTGATGGGGATGGTGGGCAGGCGCACCCGCAGCCGGGCCTGGAGCTTCAGCTGGCAACAGAGAGAGAAGGGAACAGGGTGAGAGGAATGAAGCACTGCATTGTGCTGAGGTCTGAAAGGCTCTGATCGGATCCGGCACTGCAATGGATAACATGCTGGAGAACAGCTCTGCACCCTCACCGCTCCACAGCCAAAGGAGCCTGGATTGGTGCTTCCCCAGCAGCTCTCCCTGAGGACACTCCATCACCCCACACCAAGAGCTCCCCTTCCTCCTGCCCCCCATCAGGACTCAATAATGGGTCTGAAAAGGGGTGATGAGTCCCAAAGACACCACAGTGTTCCAACAACATCCACTCTTTCCTTTTGAGGCAAGGAATGACAAGGTCCACCCGGGCTGTCCTCTCTGTGTGTCACTCAATGATTCTCATGGGTCCCTTCCAACTCAGAATACTCTGTAACTCCTGTCTGTAACCCATGTCACCTGTCAGCTCTACACAGGACAGGGATCAGCTCTGGGCACTCCTTCCCAAGCTCAAGGCACACTGGGAACACCCACACCCCCGTTTACAGTACAGGTGGGACAGCACTGCTCTCCAGCTGACCTTTGCCACCCTGCATCCCATCAGCCCTCAAAGGAAATCTGCTGGCTGCAGCATGCTTCTGGGATCAGCCCTGATGGGGTGTCCACCACAGCTGAGGGGCTTGGGGAAGGGCAGGCTCCCAAAAATCCCAGCACAAGGATGGGGTTGGGGATATGCCAAGCATCTGAGCGCTGCACCCAAAGGACGTACATGTCTCCAGGTCTCTTCTCCCAAGAAAGCTGCCTGAGATGCTTCTGCTGCACAAGGACCAGCAATCCACACTGGATCTCCTTGGGCAGGGCAGGCAAGCAGAGACAGGCACCTCCAAAGGGCAATCCGAGAGGCTTGTTTGTCTCCAGCCTCCCAAACGGGGTGTTGCCCACCCTTCCCAGAGTGATGGGGTCCTGCTCATCCCACAGCCAGCTTGGGAGCCTGTCTCCCGTCAGGAAGGAAGCAGTGACCTCGGGGATCCAACCTGGCAGGCCACAGGAAGGCAGCCTGCAGAGGGGAAGTCTGGCTGCTCTGTGCCTCCATCTGCTCAGCGAGCTCAGCCCGGGCTGTGGCCCAGCTGTGGGCCCTGGGTTATGAGCATAGCTGGAGAGGGAAAGGGCAGGGATGCATGGAAAGGTCCCACTGCTGAGGAACTGGCTGCTATCCGCAGGGAGCTGCCTCCCTTGGGGTTGTAAGAGCCAGTACTACAGCAGAGTGTGCTGGCAAGGACAGGGACGCAAGGGACATGTTCAGCTTGCAGTGAGGGGCTGCATGATGCTGGCCTTCAACCCCACACCTCACATCACTACAACAGTGAGACCTTCCCCAACACACAACACTCCTCAGGCCACCCAGGACTCCCTTATCAAGCCAGAGCTGCTGGGAGAGCGGGATCACCCCTTCCTCCAACAGCCAAGTTCCATGTTCTCTGAGCATGACCAAAGGGCTGGAGAACATGGAGCAGCTGATCCAGTTACCACCCATCAGTCGAGCTGGGATAACCGGCATGGTGGGAGAACTCCATTCTGCCAGCAAACAAGTTTGCCCGTGGTGCTGTGGAGGTGGTTGCACCCTACATCCCACCTTGGCACTGCTCCCAAGGCGGGTATGGAAGCGGTGCCACCACACCCCAGTCCCGGGCAGCGACTCAGCCCCACGTGACACCCACCCAGGTCCCTCCTCACAGCTCTTACCTTATCTCTCTTGGGCCACTGGACGATGGGGACGCCTGTAAGTGCCAGTTTGGGGTCACTGTTTGCGTATTCTTCCAACAGCAGCTAACAGGGAGAGAGGAGTAGGGGAAAACACAGCACAGAGACAAAAAGCACAGGTGTGAGCAGAGGGAAACACGGCTGCTGCCAGTGAGGCAGGCTCCGACCAGATGCCAAGGCCAGCACGCTTCAAAGGCAGCTGGGAAGGAGCCCTCCTCTTCCCATGCCCGCCAGCAAATGATTTATGCATTCCAGGAGTTTGCAGGCTTTGACTTTTGCCCTAAAAATGCAAGGAGACAGGTGGACAGTTGAGCCCATCCCCTCAGTGCTAAGCCCTAAAAAGGTAAGGAGATGCCTCAGGTGGACTAAGCCCTAAAAAGGCAAGGAGATGCCTCAGGTGGACTAGGCCCTAAAAAGGCAAGGAGTTGCCTCAGAGGGGCTAAGCCCTAAAAGGCAAGAAGATACCTCAGGTAGCCAACCGGGCCCATCCCTCCCTCCAGTGCTAAGCCCTAAAAGGCAAACAACTCCTCATGCCAGGGAGGTGCAAAAGCATGCTGAGGGTATATAAACTGACTGGTGACTTTGAGAATTTGGG
>NW_021940666.1:2721491-2749645 GCF_001715985.3 Manacus vitellinus
GGCCTCCCCGGGCTCCCTCCCTCCGCCGCCGCAATCCGAGATGCCGGGGCCAGGCTCCCCGGGGCCGGGGACAGCGTGGCGGAGAGCCCTCACCGCGTCCCGCTCACGCCCAGCCGCCCCGACGCCTTTCTTTTGTCTGCTCCGAGCCGGGTTTTGGATCTGGGAGACCCCAGTGGGGTGAGCGGGGTTTTGGAATGTAGGCAAAGGGTCGTCCCCCTTGCAGCCCCCTCCAGGGACTGCACCCCGTACTCTCCCGACCTGGATGGATGAATCGTCCCTGGGAAACATCCGGCCAGCCAAGTTTGGGAGCACCCCTATTCCCAAAGGCACACCGGGGACCAAACCACTAGAGGGGGACAGATCCATGCCGGGCGATCAAGGTGTCCTCAGTCAGCCCCAGCTCCCCGAGACCCCCACCCCCACCCCCAGCTACACACTGCAATTAAAATGGAGGAAACTCCTGAAATAAAGCAAAACAGCGGCTGCTCCCACTCCTGATATATCCAAAGCATCTGCAGGTAACTACAGCTTTGTGTTTCCAGGAAGCCAGTCACATCCCGACCTGGGTCCAGACTGTCACCACCTGAACTGCCAATGCCACCCTTGGGTCCTCATGGCCCACAAGCCCAAGTGCTGTGTGTGTGACCAGTGCTGCCATCCCACCTCTCAGAAAGGGAGACCTTCCTGGCACAGCTCACAGGCCACCCTCAACTTCCTCATCCATCCCTGAAGGATACAATCCCCATTCCTTACCGAGTCCTCCTGGTGTCCCATTGCCCAGCCAGGTACATGGGCAATGCCAGACCAGAGGCTTTGAGATGAGGTCCTGGAGACAGGATCACTACTTATGGGGAGGCTCTCCTTGTTTCTACAATCCTTGGTGCTCCAGCAGCTCCAAGAAGAGTCCAGATATAACCCATTCATGCCAGGCCACAGGGCTCTGGCTTCAGAATTGTCAGACCTGCTGTGCTGCCTCATGACCATCCTTCTCCTCTCAAGTCCACACCCCAGAGGAGTCAGAAAGGATGGACAGGAACAGCCAAAAGACAACAGGACCTCTCAGAAATTCCCTCTTTAACAGTGATTCCTCCAACGACCCCATGATCAGGATTTTCAGACAATCCCTCCTGCCACAGAGCTGGAAGCACATCTTTGTCACATCCAAAGTGCCACGTCCCACCATGTGACGCTCCAGGCTCAACTCATGACAGGATACATACTTTTCCACATGACCCAACTTAGACAGACCCCAAAATCGTGATCACTACACAAGAGGCTGTGGGACAAGGCAGCATTTTCCTGCTCCATGCCTGCTACCCTCTGCCTGGGGACACTGGATAGAAGAGGGTGGCAGGAAGCGTGGCAGGACATCTGATCTGAGGGGCAGATCAAGGATGTCTGGGTGAGAAAACACCACATTCTGACCCTGGGGAGCACAGACCAAAGTGGGTTTTTTCCCCCAACAGTCCTTGGCCACATCCCAGGTCCATAAATGACCTTACCTGGTGCCACAAGGACAAGAACACCAGCTGCAATTGATGGCCCTAGTTAAAAGGTTTAGCTAGAAATGTCTTAGCCTTTTTCAGGTTTTACAAGCCAATCTATACCAGCCAGCTCCATCACCTCTATGGAAAACAGAAGTTAGAAGAGTGGTTTGACAAACTTGTCCCACTTTCTCCAGCCACCGTAGGGTGATGACTAAGCATCTTTGTGCCTTAAGGATGCCAGTCCTGAGGGCCAGAATCCTTCTGAACCTCCAAGGACAGCCAGCTTTAAGGAGCAAATCCTCAGGGAAACTGTCTGGGACCACAGGGATTGTCACCTGCAGCTCACAACCAGACACAGGGATGGGGGGGGAGTCACACCAAAACCAGAGGCACAGATTCATTTGCTCCAAAATATTAACAAATTCTTTGAACAGGTCTCAAAACCCAACTGAACACCAACAACCTTGACTGCTCTGCCTTCAAAACGCCCAACACCAGCCTCCTTTTCTCAGTCCAAGGGTGAGACATGGTGCTCACAGCTTGAGCTCCTCCAGAGCATCACACAGGGGCTCAGAACCACATGTGTCACGTACTCTAAGGTCACAGCACACACAGAAGGCTTGAAAAGCCACAGGAAACCAGAAGTGCAGCCTTTAACAGCACCAACATCCAACATCCACTCCTTCAGTCAGCACAGCCCACCCTGGGACCTCAGAGCTGGATGTCAGCTTTGATACAGGCAAGCAGCTGAACAGATCACCATCAGCAAGTAGGGGAGAAAGTGGTAACTGGTTTTAGGGACTAAAATGGACCCGTGGGGAATAAAGTGAGGCTGAAGGGGCTAAAACACCAAAGCTCATGGGGTCAGCTCAACAGGTCTGGCAGACAAAGGGAAATAAAACCCCAAACAACCCTCAACCGGCCTTAAAAAATTGACTCATGTTACTTCAGGTCACACCCTGGGCAAACAATCCAAAGAAAGAAGGTCAAATTCACCTGGGCAAGGACAGGGCTCCAACCGTCACGGAGTCCATAGGCAGAACTGGAAGTGAACTGCATCTCCAAGAGGCACTTTGCACTGACACCCATGAGGGACCCAGCCAGGGCCCAGAGGGTCCCCAGAGGGGTCTCAGCCACGCTGGCTGGGACCGCTCACTGCTCCTGCTACCCTGACCCAAAATCCAAGGGCTGTCCCTCAGGTGTGACATCAGCCTCATGCAGAGGAAGAGGAGGACACAGCCTGCAGACACATCACCCCCTGCCCCAAGACAGGTCAGGGTCAAGCCTTTTCACTTCCAATACCACAATGAAGCAGATGCCACCTGGCATCCCTCAGGAATGCCAGTCCCTGTGGCAGCCCCAGGCCTACCTTGACGTCAGCGATGAGGGCATCCTCATCCTCGATGCCAGTGGGAACACACTTCTTGTGCAGAGGGAGCGACTCCAGCTTGTCCACAAGGCAGCGCAGCCCCTCCAGCTCGAACTGCGTCAGGTGCACCTTCCTGTTCTTGCGTGGGCTGCCCCCGGTGGGGTCCCAGGCCTGGCCGTTTTGGGAGCCCCGGCTGGAGTCGGAAGAGTCTATGGATGGGGTCTTCTTCAGACCCGGCAGGCTGCTCCGGCAGCTCCTGCCCAGTTCATCATAGTCCACATTGGCACCATTGGCGATGGGGCTGGTGAGGATGGACCGCCTCGTGACCGGCCGCCTGGGCTCCTTCCCTGCTGCGTCCTCCTCCTCGTCCTCCTCCTCCTCCTCTTCCATGTTCACCGAGTCTGAGGAGCTCAGCTCCATGTCTGCCACGATGGAGAGAGAGTGAGAGCACAGTGGGCAGGCTTTCAGCTTCTAGAGGAATCCCTCCCAGCCACAACAGATACATATGGGGACAAGGCAAGGGGAAAGGAGGGGACCCGTAGCAGCTGGAAAAGAACAGCTAAAACTCTTTCCCATTCCTGGCTTGTTTTGTGGGAATGCAAGGCAACAGATACGGAAAAACATCCCAGAGGAAAAGATAGCAACACCCTTGACTGAATTTTATGGAATCCTAGAATAGTTTGGGTTGGAAGGGACCTAAAAGGTCATCTTGTCCAACCCCTCTGCCACGGGCCCAGGCATTTTTCGCTACATCAGGCTGCTCAAAGCCCTGGCCAACCTAATTTTGCTTTGGAGGGCTTGGGATCTCCAGCCACTTGGTCCTGGGAGTGACTCAGAACCTTGATCCTGCCTTCATGACAGGAAAAACAGGATGTGGACTCACTCATGACTGTGAGGTCGCTGAGCCCTTGCAAGTAACTTTGACAGCACTTAAACCCCTGCATGTAGCAGCCCTAACCAGCAAGAGATCATTCCTGCCCCAGAGCCCACAGCACTGTGCTGGTCACTGCAACTTCCCTCCACCTCTTGTGTGACAGGCTTTGTGTGTCCCAACAAGGCCAGAAACTGGTGTGCTGGTTTTGCAGCTCTGAGGAACCTGGGCTGTCGCAGGGGCGAAGGAGGAAGCAGAAGTCTGGCTGGTTTTGGCTTCTTCCTCAGAGGAACACCCAGCCCACCACACTGCTGAGCCAGTACCCCAGCAGGAAGATGTAAGGAACCAGTCTGGCAGGGGCAAGGAAGGAATAAGGGCTGGGCTTACCCATACTGAGAGATTCCTTCTGGAAGTCCTTGGTGAGGTGTGAGCGGCTGGTGATGCAGTACACGTAACGCTCCAGCACGTACCAACACATCTCGTAATAGAAGGGGTAACGAAACTTATTTGGGACCTGCAAAACAAGGCAAGAGGGTCTGCTCAGGCCTCCTTCACCACCATTGCACTCACAGTTCTATTACTGCTGCCTCAAAGCAGAGTGATCCCCTCTGGAGATAGGAAACACGTGTCCATGTGTAACAGCATCATTCCTGCTTCTGGCAGCCTGATGGGATTCTCCTTGCAGAAGGATGTTTTCACCAGGCAGGGCACAGACCAGGCACTACTCGCTTGCCAAGCCATTAATATTTCATTTTTCTTTGTCAGGGTTGCAGCTCTTCCCCCACAGACCTTCTAATCACGAGTACCAGAGAAACTGACAGATGCCACACCCGGTTTGGCCGAGTGTCCAACACAGCCTAGGTGTGTCCTGAAGCTTCTCTGCAGGAGCTGAGCACTGCAGGCCCACATCTCCCCAAGTAACCAGCAAGAACACCCGTGTGCCTGCCTGTTTCCCCCCCCCCTTCCTGCTCCTGGCTCTCCCACAGGTCCTTACCCGCGTGCGGTCTTCAATGCTGTAGATCCGAAGCTGCATAGGGATGTTGAAGCTGTGTAAGAAGTTGCCCCCAAAAACCAGCGTGTCCATGGGAGTGTACACAGCATGGATCCAACCTAGGAGAGAAAGGAGAGTTGGAAGAATCCTGAGCAACAAGATGACGTCAAGGTCTCACAACTTCCAGTCCTTTTCCATCTCTGAGGAACTCTGCTCTTCCAAGCAGGGCTGTCAAATCTGCACCACCTACCTTCACATCACTCAGATAAGCCCACCCTGACAGTTACACCTTCATCTGTATCCAGGTTAGCTGCAAGCACAAGACTGGCTACTGACCCCTTGTCACATCAACCAGGCCTAAAAGCAGCTGGGGGCTACAATGGGACCATACAGACCCCAAGTCATACAACACCGAACTCATTTGGTCCCCTTCCATAGTTTTTTTATCATCCTGGTGTCGTTCTATATTGTTTCCTAATTGTGTTGGGGCTAAGAACATCAGCAACAATGAAAACAGTCTACCAAAGTCTGTTCCAACAATTAAAACACTCTCAAAGTAACTCAGGTTCCAGCTCTGTTATCTCCAAGGCTAAGCAATCCAGCCAAGTCCAACATTTGGGGAATTCCAGAACAGGTTTCCTTAAGGCAAAGCCACTCAGTTCAAAAGAGGTGTCAGTTGTGATAACAGGACTCAATTAAGTAAGTTGAGCAATCCCTGCTGTTTTCTGTTCCTGGTCCTGCTGAAAGCTACAACTCTCCAGAGGTGTCATGAGACACCCAGGAAGCTGAGGAGCCTGGACTAACCTTGGGCCAGCCTGTCCTCAACCTGCACTGTTCTGGGTGTCAACCCCACAGGATCTGGGAAAGCCTCCTCTGATAGTTAATCAAGTGTGATTTGAGCCAGTCACAGCTTTCCTGTCACTTGGGCTGAATCCACAATGCCATGACAGGCGTGTTCTGGGAGGTGGGAAGCAAGAGGACAGAGCCACATCACATCTCCTTCTCCCAGTCACCCATGAGGAAGCTAAATCCTGCCTATGTTCAGGAGTTTCAGTGTCTCACCAGAACCCTGGCCAAGGCCAGGATGCCCCTGCCCATGCTGTGGTACCTGAGGGGATGACAAAGGTGTAGCCCTGCTTGAGCTCGATGCGCTGGCACTCCGACACTCTGTCCCCAAGAAAAATGTCTCCCTGCTTCCCTGAGAGAAGCCAGTTTTCATAGAGCTCCAGGTTCTGGGGTGTAGGAGGGATCAGCCAGAAGATCTGCAAATAAAGATAACACACATATATAAGTCCTCATATAATGAACAGTTACTGACTATCCCCTGCTTCTTTCAAACATCTGAATCTCTTCCTTTCCCCTCTCTCAGAGAAATTCCCAGTAACATGTCCTCAACAGATGCCCCTCTAAAGAGGTCAAGCAGCTGAGCAAGGTCTTTCCCAACTTGACACACTGAGTGCCACAGGTAGCTTGAGCTTGGGATGCTTTTTAAGTATTTACATCAGAGTCAAGAGATGTAGAGCCCAGGAAGGACACCAGAGTGCTAAAGACAAGGAGATATTTACCTGAGTATTTCTGCCACATTAGAGCTACAACTGAACTAGAGATCAGCACCTGTCTGCCTCCACGTAACATAAGTTTAGGGTGGAAAGACCTCAATTTGCTGTCTGGGACCTGCATCCTCAGGGATTAACAGGAGAACAGACTAACATCCACTGTCCTAAAGCACCTGTAGTTGTTCCAACAGGGACTGTCCTACCTTTCCCCCTCGGTGGATGTGGTACCACACAGAAGTGCCACCAAAGTCCACATGAAAATCTGTGTAGCAGCCCTTGACACTCATCAGACAGTACCTGGTGGAAAAAAAGGTGATGGTAAGTTGAAAATGAGTGGTTATCTATGTTTTGGAGCAGACATAACACATCCAAAGGGAATGGGCCCCCTAAACCCAGGCCAATGGCTCAGAGCAGTGCCAGAAGCCACGTGATTCCCCTCCTTCCACACAGCCAACGGGCTTAAATAACTGACTGCAGTGTCCTTACAAGTGTCACCCGCAAAATAGACAGGGAGACTGTGCCTCCTGCTTCCCCCTGGTACAAACTCCTGCTCCCTTGGACAGTTCTCTTGCAAGGGATGCTTTGCTGGCTGCCACAGCTCAGGAAGTCACTTACTTCTGCACCTTGGGATACTGCATCTCCAGGATAGCATTTGTAGACTCTGTCTGACTCTCCTTCAGGTGTCTGGGCCACATATTATCAACCCAGTCAATCAAATCCACCTATGGCAGAAAGGTGGGAGATGTGAACAGAGAGAAAAGGGATACAGCAAACCCTTCTGCTAATTGCAGGTGGCAACCCCCTTTTTGTTCCCATCCCAGAGCCAGCAACTTTCCCAGTGCCACTGGGTAAATCCCACACATAAAGAATTTAGGATCAGATGTTCTGATGCCAGCACCAGGCTTACATAAAAAACATGCAGGGCAGCATCTCCTAGGGTGGGATTCAACTCCCTAAGCTTCAGGAGAGCCAGAGAACTCCAGGCTCCCTCTGCAGTTTACAGGGAGAAGTGAATGGCCCTACACAGCTGCCCCTTCCCTTCCACCATCTGCAGAGGGAGTTCAGGATGCCCATTCCATCCATCCCACCTTCCACTCTTCAGTAACTTGTTTTTCCACCACAAAACAGCTTCCTGCCCCTCTTTCAGCACACCTCCAATCCTGGTGTCCTCTGCCCTCAGAGACTTCAGCACTTGGCACCAGAAACCCTCCCTTCCACACTGCACAACCCTCTGGAGCTCCACTTCCACGTCTCCAATTGCTGACAGCTAAGGAACTCCCATCATCTCTCTGCAGAGTGACATTCCAGGGACTTGGCCATGGTCACCACAGCCTGACTGGGAGATCAGCTCCAGCAGCTTCCAGAGCACACACTCTTGAGCCCATGCAAGTTCCGAGAAGCCCCTCTCCTCCCACATTCCAGTGCCAAGAGGACCAGGGAAAGGAGATCCCTGCTGAAGGAAGAGCCATGCTCACCGTGGCAGGTCTCTGCACTAGGTTCTCCAGTTTGGTGTGGCTGAACTCCAGGCTGATGACATTGTAAAGCTTCTCCCTCTCCTCCTCTGGCGTTTCGTAGTATCGCGCCCACTGTGCCATGGACATCTCGATGTCCCGCTGTGTGTTCACATCCATGACATCCACCATCCGTCGGCTCCCTGCCACAACACACACACGTCACTGCAACCGGCCCTGTGCACAATGCACCACTCAGAAGACTCCAGGAGATGAGATCCTCAGAGAAGCCACCCACACAAGTGTGATGTCTTGGTCTCTCCCAGAACTTCCACACCCACATCAAACAGAAGCTGCTTCAGGGTCAAATTAGACCCAAGAAGGTGATCCCCTGGGTAAGGGCAGCTCAGGTCCAACTAGTTGCACTCTGGGGAGCCACGAGACCTCAGCTTAAACTCAAAGAGTCTCCCCATTCCTCCCTACCTGCAGGAGGTGACACTTACCGACACACAGCCGTACATCATTCACGCTGAAGTCCGGATCCGGCATCCTGCAGGACAAACACCTTGCTCAGAAACCATCATGTGCTTCTGGTGCAGACCCTCCCCACCTGTAAACCAGGTATTGCACCCTGAAGGTGCTGCTTTGGGGTGTGTGCAGACCATGGCATTAGATCTGTAGGGGCTCAAGTCTGGGGTGAAACAGTGGGACAAACTTCTGGCTCAGGAAGCAGATTTGGGAATAGGATGTACCATCTCCAGAGCACAAGTCGTTGTACAGTGACTTCTGGCAAAGGAGCTAAGCGATCCCAGCCCTCGTTTTAGAGGCTGCTCGTGTGAGTTATCCCAATCCAAAGGCATAGCCAGACCAGTACATGCAGTATATTCCACTGACACAGCAGAACCACTCCAACTGTTTGTACTGGCACACTTCTCTATACAAACACTGCTGTCACAGGCAGAACAGCCTGGCAGCCATTCGAGCAGCTCTTGACCCAGAGAAATACCCAAAAGCTCAGGAGAAATCTAGTTTCAGCCACACTCTAATCCTCAGTATCAAATCTCTGCCCTCCCAAGTCACTGAGCAGTTAAAATTGAGCCTGGCACGACTTCCTACCTAATTCACCCCAGTACAGAACATCCTGCACTGGATGAGATGTCACCCACCCATTCACAGCCAGCTGGGGGGGGTTCAGAGCAGTGCTGCTGATACTGGCTCAGAGAGTTTGTGAGGGGTCATTTATTCCTCTAATCATTGTATTAATCAACTCCCCCAAAACACTGACCCAGCTTTACACTCAAAGCTGTAAATCTCAATGAATGTACTGCAGCAAGAGAGACACAGAGCAGTTTAGAAGTTGGATAAAGCAGGCTGGAATTCTGGAAAATGCCAGAAATACTACAAATTGTTTGACTCTCTGGCAATAGATGCCTATGTTACTAGGAAAGAAACCCAGCCAGATGTTGCATCAGAGCAGCAGTGGGACTTTCCAGACATTTGGTGGAATTCTGATCACCTACAGCCAATTCAGTACTCTCATTTTCAGTCCAAACAGACTAATAAGAACGGGATAACTGAGGTGGAAGATATTTCTCTCTGCTCACTGCACATAAAGGACAGTGTGGACAGGACACAGTCATACCAGCTTGGCAGAGCCAGGATCAGATCCCACACAATGTGGGGAGATGAAGGAATTGGGCCAGAGTCACCCACCACTCCGTGCCCCCAACACTTACTTTATCCCCAGGCCGTCCGAGCTCCTGAAGATGAGAGGGTCCCTCAGGCCACCCCGCTGGATATACTCAACTGTGAAGTCTGGTGCAGGGAGACAAGAAGAGGGAAGGTTTAGGGGAGGCTCCTTCAGAGGATACACTGAGGTTAAAGCATCTCTGGAGATCTCTAGTCCAGCCCTGCTCCCAGCAAACCGACTTCTGACTCGGATCAGGCCGTTCAGGGCAGTTGAGACTTGAGAACCTCCTCCTATCTCTGTGGTCAGCTAAAGAAAACCTTGTTCCTCACTTTTTTACACTCCTTTGGAGATCCTGGAACTCCTTTGCAGCAGTTCTGGGAGCAACATGGTGTGTGCTGCTGATAAGCCTCAGACAGGCCCCCCAGGGAAGTGGGAGTTTGCTCCAACAGGGAAAACAGCTCGGATTTTGGTCCTCAGTTTCCTAGAAAGCTCACAGCCAAGCAAGAGATGCCTTGAAGAAGTTCTCCTCCCTCCAGGAAATCCCCCCAAGCTTGTGTGATGAAAAGCCATCCCACTGAGCCGTGTGCATGGTGAAAGGAAGGGGAGAGATCCCACAAAGTCCTTGAATTAAAGATCTCATAGACAACATGTGGCTGCAATTACAGGTGGTGACCCAGGAGAACCCTCCCATTCCTGGCTTCCACATGTCCCAGCCAACCTGCAACGCTGCAGATCAGCTCCCTGCTCTCTGGATGAAGCAGCTGCCATGCCATTTCCCTACACACATTCCCTGGCACCAGCCCTGCTTACTGATTAGCAGCCCCAAGACAAACCTTTGCCTTCCATGAAGACCACAAAGGTGGAGTTAAATTTGTTGGTGGACAGCTTTTCCTCGAGGTCAAATGTCCTCTTCCCTTCAATTTCATCGTCGGAGATTCCATCGTCCTCGTAACGCCGCCTCATCGTGCCACGCTGAGGGGAGAACACACCTCAGGGAGTGAGGGAAGAGTTACGGACCAGGAGGAACAACCAGAGCCTCATCCCAACCCAGCACAGCTCAGCCAAGGGCCCTGGGGGAGCCTGGACTCAAAACACCACTGAAACATCAGATACGCTCTTCCTGCATCCACATTTGTGCAAGTTGGGCTGTATGGGAGAGAGAGGATCATTCCTGATGAATTCTAACACAGAAATACAGGAGGAGGGGAGAGAGTTCAGAATAACTGAGGCAAAGAAAAAAAGAATCAGTTGCCCATTTTTACAGGTGCATCAGTATTTTGCTGCACTAGAGGTAAAGACACTTTGTGAATTTAAATGTCTGCCAGAACACCAAGTGATAAAGGAAGGGTTTACACTGGAGACAAAATTCTCAAGTTTTCATGTTTGGCCAGGCCTGTACATGAAAGGTGATTTATTCCCTTGTTTGTGTGGGGAGGACTAGCAGAGGGGAAGGAACCCTTTTCTTACAGGGTCTCCTAAGTCCATCTGTGTGGGGATTCCTGACAGACATCCTCTTCTGGCATTGCTGGATCTGGAAATAATTACTGTCCCCAGCTGTTGGCCACCTGGCTAGGGAGCAGCCAAGCTCTGGCAGAACCCTGCGTGGGAATGCTCCCCAAATCCCCCCCAGATAAAAGGCAACCTGCTCTGAATTAGCCAAGCTAATTTAATCCCCCCAATTAGGGATGCTCCGTATCAAGCGTGCACACCAACTGCTGGGCCAGCAGACAGCCAGGATGGGATAGGAGGTGACACAGCTGCTGTCACATCTGTGGCAGTGTCACAGCCTCAGCAACACCACTGGAACCAGCCACGGACCATGAAAGAGAAAGGACTCCCTCATACACATGCAATGCCTTAAAGAAATTCTTAAAATTAGTTAGTTTAACCAGTGGAGGAGGATGTAGGGACATTAATAAAAGGGCTTTCCACCCACCCCCAGTAACATTTAATTTTAACTGACAATTTTAAGTAGGTCCATAAGGAGTTCCCCAGCCATCAAGGCAGAGTCATTTATCCGTTGTTAACACCTCATTGACTGTGCTCGGCTTTCCAACCCCCTGAACGACAAAAAGTGAACGACAGGGGCACAAACAGCTTATCTGCCAGGCAGGAACAACTTCTCCTGAATGGGGCACTTCAGAAAGATCCTTAAACAAGGGTCTGTCCCTCTCAGAGCTTGAATGCTCTGAGGATTAAACAATCAGGAAAAGGGATGTGTGTTTGCTGTCCTTTGTCTTAAGCCCTCCACTAAAGATGGAGAGAAAATGGGAATACTTTCTTTCCTTGATTTTAATAATACAAAGATAAAACTCTTTAATTACAGGTTTTTAGAAAGACAGAAAAACGCATTAAAAAAAAAAAACCAAACAAATGGAGGTGGCAATCAGCATAATTGACCTATTCCTGGGGAACACTTGGAATTTCACACTGGGCACTAAAAACTGGAATTCCCAAATGCCCACTCTGCTTCTAAACTGAGACTGCCTCTTCTAAGGATATGCATCAGAGCATGAAGTTAGAGATGTAGAAGTTTTATGGCTGTGTTGTATCAAAGGATGAGTCCACCTTACAAAGCACTTTTCCTTAGAAATCACAGAATCCGTTAACCCAGCGTGGTGCTCAGCTTTAAAATGAGGGCACAGAGCAGATGTAAATCCCCTTCCAGCAGGACTATCTTTTCCCTTTTCCCAATCCCAGGCAAACCTAGGATTACAGGTCCCAGCAGGCAGCTCTCTGTCACTAACTAGAGGATATGCATAATGAGGCAGAGGATTCTGGGCTCTGTAGTCCATGGTCTCACCTGCTTTGGGATCAGGTGGGTGGTGGCTCACTGCAGGATCAGGCTGCTGCTTTACCCCAGACACTCACTTTTAGGAGGAAAAGCAGCTCTTGTCTTCACTGGGTACAAAACCTCACGAGTGGGGGAAAAGGTCTGGCACAGAATTCTGGCAAGAGGAGGCTATATCCAAATCAGTCCCTCAATAACTTATATTTGGCTCCCAGGCCGGAAATCTGCACGGTATTTCAGGGCTTCTAGTTAAGTGTACCTTAACTAGGAGCAAGGTTACATTGGGCTAAAACTCAGGTAAGTCCCATTTGAGCGCAAGTCTCAGGAAACCTGGGCTGGAACACAGCTCCAGGCACAGACATGATGACCAGCCATTGTCTGTCCTTCTGGAAGTGGCACCGAGCCAGCACAGGCTCTGGACTGTGTAGAGCAGCTAATTCAACAGCAATGTGACCATGTGGCTGGGCCTGATCCCAATCCCTCTGGTGTCATAGGCGGATGCTGGAGATGCCACGAACAGGAGCTCCTGCTCCCTTCCCATCTACCCACTCCAACTTTAGTGCCCAGTCACTCCAGTTTGGCATCTGGACCGTGAGATCACTTTGTCTTGGCTAATCCTGAGCACAAACTTTGAGGACAGATCCCACTCCCACCTTCTGTGAATGTGCAGTGAATGACCTGGTCCCTCACCAACAAATCTGGAGGCTTTACGACCAAACAAATATGATGTGTCTCAGAGGAGGCCTCTCCACCAGACCAGCCTGCTGTGGATTCACATTACATGAAACTACACTCCAGCTGGATCCACCCATGGATCTGCGCTGTGGGATCTGGGAACCATTCAGACTCTTTTCCCAGACCTCTTTCACAGCACAGCCTCCAAGACAAACAGGTTGGAACCTTCAACCCAAACCACTATGATAAGGCAACCACACCAAAAGTGTACACACCAGAAAACAGGCAGGAACACCTTAAACTCGAACTCCTTTGCAATGGGGAAACAGGGATGCAAAACACAGAAGAAAGGATTGTCTCCTCCAGCCCAGCAAATTCCAAAGTCTATTGCTCTTGTCATCAGCAAAGCATCACCCACAAAACTCCCTCAGCTCTGCCTATTCCTGTGGGCAGGGAAGAGTTTGGCCTCCTAATTGGCACAGCATGTAGGAGAGCAGGATCCCAGCCGTGGCTGAGGACCCAAAAGCACAATACAAACAGCTCCCATCCCATCCTACCCAGCCGGAGCCACAGTGCTTTCATGTCATTGTTGTCTTGGAAGGGTGGGGAAAAACAATATTTCAGGGCCTGCAGAGCAGGCAGGAGGAAGGAAAGGCTTCTGTGCTTCCAAGAGTGCATTTTGAGAGAGGCAGCATCTGCAGCTTTCCCCTCCTGGAGTCTGCAGCTCCCTCACAGCACAGTTACACAAACCATGGTCCCCCAGCTCCCCAAACTGGGTCTCTGTACGAGGGTGGATGTGGTCAGTGGATGCTCCAAGACCCCCTTTCCTCTCTGATGTGTTTTGATCCTCCCCTGACACGCAGGGAATTGCTGCCTGGTTAAATAACTGGTACAGGTGACACCTGCAAAGGGCAAGAGACACTCGAAGCCACAGCAGGCTAATGACAACCTCACCTTCCCCCTGCACACACTCAGCTGTGCAAATCCTTCTGGCAGCACTGAGTTTGACCTCTTCCTGGGAAGAGCCAGCTACCTTTGTCTCACAGCCTGTGCCAGGGATGGGGCTTGGCTAAGTACCCCTTCCCAGAAGATTCATACAGCCCTCCGAACTCTTCTTCCTGCTCCTTGGAGCAAGCCCATCCAGGCAGGTCTCACCAGAGAACGCAAGCAACTCCCAGCCCTCGGCTCTCAGACTAGGACCACTTCTTCCTGGGGGTGGCTCTGCTACTGGGAGCTCTTCCAGTGTCAACCAGTTCAGCCAGGGATGCACAACTTCCAAAAAGAAGATCAGCAGACACCCCCAAAACTGCCATCTGTAAAAGTGTCCCAGGTGAAGTTCAGCTCCAGTGAAGCAAGAGATCGAGTCAGGCCCATAACATACATGAGTGTTCAGCAGCAATATTAAAATAGCCCATTTTTTTCCAGCTTTCTGTTAGGATTCAGGCATTTTTCACCCTGCTGAGAGTTTTTCACCCTTCTTTTTACTAAGGAAGAACTGACAAGTGGTCCAAACCCTTTCTCCCTGTGTCAGGCAGGGTCAAGAAAAGGTAGTTTATTCATCCTCCAAGACCAGCCAGCCAGCAATTCCCATCTAAAACAGCTGTCCTTCACCATTCCATTCTGGCCCTCTTGGGTGCCACTCAATTAATGTAGGAAAAAGGAAGCATGAATATTAATCCTGCTGACAGCTATCCCTTCTATTCTGATCTTTTCACCTGCAGTCTCCTTCTCCCAAGCAAAGTGCCTCATGTAGCTCCACAGCGGTACTCTTCAAAACTTCCTCAGAAACTTCTTTCCATGGAGCACAGCCCTCTCTAACAGCAAAGGAACTGACATCAGCTGAAGAGAGCCAGAAAACCTCTCTCCTGTGGATTTTTTTTGAGAGAAGAACAAGTACAAGGTCACATTTGAAAAAAAGAACAAGCCGTCCTTTCGCTGACAGAGCCTCCTGTATTTACAGACTGAAACCAACACACACCACAGTATTTTAGTCACTTCCTGTCCTGTCTGCTGCCATCCCCTCCCTCATCTCCCAGCAACTTCAGGAACCTCCTCCTGCTGGGTCACAGCTCCTTCCCCCTCTTCAGGAGACCACAGCACCCTCACTTTTCCTCTCCCTATGCTTGTTGTCTTTCCAGAGCAGCTTCCCTGGTGTGAGGCCTCCCACAACTCTCCCTTATTCCTTTAGAGAAAAAAGTTGACATGAAGAATGCAGTGAAGTTTCATCCCCATTTCCAAAATCCCTCCTTCCAGGTATTAACTTCCACCTGGTTCCCAGTATATGTATAGAACAGTGTGATTTACCAGTGCATTTCTTTTCCTCATCCCATCCCTTTATAGGTTTACTTTGCCCAAAATGCACCCAAATTGATAATAACAACCACCAAACTGGTAATAAACCAACAAGCTCAACTCTCCTCAGTTTAGGAATTTAACTTCTTCCATATTTTTTACAGCAAACAACTGTGGCTCTTGCCCAGATAAATCCAGGCCACCAACATCCAAACTTGTGTTTGGGTGTTTTGATTTTGAGTGTGGCAAAGAGCAGCATTCAGAATTCTGCCTCTGAGAGCTTGTCCTGAGAATCTCCAGCAATTTTATCCATGGGAAAGGCCTTCATTCTTCTGGAGAGGCACAAGGCAGCCTGACAGGAGGATGGACAAGCAGGCTGTGATCAGACTCAGGGTGGAGCAGGTGCCAAAGCCAGAACAGACTATGCAGGGAAGATCTTCCCTTGCAAGTGTTTCCAGATACACCAAGGAGCAAGGCACCCAGATTACGACACCCAATCAGGAGTCTGCCAGGTCACTGCTTATCTTAAGCACAGGAGCTCTTTTTTTCTATATCCCTCTCCTCCAAGCCTGCACCTCCCACTTCAGCTCCGGAACTGAGCTCCAAGCTCTGGAGCATAAGCACAGCAGAGAAGCAGCAGGTTCCTCCTGTGCCTCTCCACCTCCAGGCACTTCAGTTTCTCCTCAGCTCCTCTTCCTTCTGTCACTCTTGGGGTACAAAGAGTCCTACAGAGGTAGGTCCATGTTGTTCTGTTAATATTGTGGCTCTGCAGAGCCAAACAACTGCAAGTGCCTGGGAGATGATCAGTAAAGCAGTCCTGGACTCCCTGCTCCACCAAATAGAAGGAGGTACCACTTAGGATCTGAAGAACAGACCATAATCGCCCCAAGAGGAACCCAAGAACCAAACCATCAAGCTTAACTCAGGTTTAACACCCCTCACCATCTCCTGTCTCTCTCAAAACCTGGAGAGCAGAACAGGTGTATCCCAGGTGGCACATCCCTGGACAAAGACGGACTCAAAGCACCAGGCCGGGAGTAAACAGGATCTACACAGAACTGGAGCCCTTCCAGGCTTCACAGCTCCAGGAGAGATTCCTATCACGAGCAGGGCTGGCAGCGATTCAGAACGACCGGGGAGAATGCTTTGGTTGCACTTCTGGGTTACAAAATTGAATGTACACAAGGAGTAATTGGGGAATTGGAGCAAGGTGGGGAGACAGCATGGATGGGCCAAGGAGAAGTCCAGCAGCTGCTGCTAAACCACACACTGACCAGCCAGAGCAGCAAAACCACGAGGCAGAGGAACATGCTAGATCAGAACACAGATGGGCAGGTCTGGCAACAGTCCCAAAACGGAAGCACTGCTCTTAGGGAAGGATACAGCTCCTCACTCCAGTCACCTGCAGCCTATGTCACACTCAGACACTGCCCCCACTGGCTTTCATGGCACTACTAAGCCCCCCACTGCCTACACCTACCACCAGCCAGAGTACCTGGCACCTGGACAAACCCTACCTGGATTCCATGACAGGTTGAAGCAGCTCCTGCAGGACCATCAAACCCTCCAGCATGCTCCATTCCAGGGCTGAACACTGACCCTCTGAGTGTTAAAAGCCACCCTTCAACACTCTCATTTCTCAAGGAGACTGAGAAAACCCCTTGAATTACATCCCACCACTTCCAAATCCGAAGAAATCCAAGGAAAAAAAACTTGTGTGGAGCCCTCTCCCTGCCAGGGGTCCCCAGCACATGCCCTGTACAGTTGGTTAGATGAGCACTACCAGCTCTGCTACTCCTTTTGTTTTGTGCAGTAAAGCAACAGAGTCTCCCCAAAATGGAACAAAGTAGACCAAACTTCCACCAAAAAGGCAGGATTGAAGATTATACACATTTAATTTGTTTTCCCACTACTGAGCCCACACAGAGAAGGAGGCAGAGACCCAGGACAGAGGACAAACAGAGCCATGAGCACTCAGAGGTGCAGCTCACCCTGCAGAAGCAGGTCAGCCCTAAGTGACTTCACTCCTCCCTGGGACAGCCAGAGCACCTCTCTGTCTCCAACACAGTGGGGGATCAGAGGATTAGCTTGGATTTTTTAATCAGGGAAAAGCTCACCCTCCAAATTTCCCAACCCAACCCTGCAGAAACCTGTTGCCAGTTCTGTCCCATCACACCGACTGAATGAGGCTGGACCACCAGAGGACTTGGATAACAAAAACACAGGAAGCTTTGAGGTTTGTACTGCAATTCCTGCTAAGCTGACACTGTTCTTTAAAGGGAACAGCAACAGGCTGCCTGAATTGCAGTTTATAGGGCTGAGGATGCTTAGGAAGAAAGAAAACAACACAGGGTCGTTGGGAAGAACAGGGACAATGTGTGAAACCAGCTACTAGGAAGGACATTTCCTCCATACTCTGTGCTGTTACACCATCCCTACACACTCTCCCTCCCCCTCTGCTCCACAAGGAGCCCAGGATTCGTCCTTTCCTTGCTCCAAATGGGGCAAAGGGGCTCAGTGACACATGGAAATATTTATGCACAGCAAATTAAAGACACTGAGGCAGTCTGACCTTAAAGGAGCATGCATTGCCAGCCCTCTCCTTTCCACTTCCAGCTGCTTCAGTTCAATCCTGAGATTACAGGGGTACATGGAAGAGCTGGGACAACTTTTATCAACTGATATTTTCTCCCAAACTCTGTCAAGATTGCTTCAAACACGACATGATTCTGCTCTCAACTCCCAACCCTGAGGACCAGCACCAACAAAAAGCACAGACGATGCTTACACCCCAGAGCCTCTTCCTTGACCTAAAATGGTGTGTGGGGCAGCTTTATTAAAGCTCTTTAGTGCACAGAGTGATGGCTAAAACGTGTAAAATTCATCGCCCTGCAACCCTTGGCAGATTTCAGCCCAAAAACTTCTCTGGTTCAAGTTCCTGGAACTTCCACAGGGATTCAGAATCCCTGGACATCCAGCTCGTGCTGTTTCTACAGCAACACAGATGCACAAGCATGGACACAGAGAAACAGAACAGACAGAATCCCGGTCCAACAGATTAACAGGCCACACTTTGTCACCAGGTTTATCTCCTTGGCCCCCAAAAATCATCAGTGCCCTTGCCAAGGGAGATCTGCAGGTATTCAAAGGTGGGCAGCATGTGGAGTTCAGGCCACTGTGAAAAGGAAAGAAGAACAGCAAAGTTCCTCACAGTGCCCAAAAGGCTCACCCATCATTCCCTCCTCTGGAATCAGCAACACTCTTTTATCAGCAGCAGCACTAGACATTTCAACCTCATTCCCCTCATACATTTCCAGAGGACGGGATTAGGGCAGCACCTTGTTTCTCCACCTTCTGAGCACACCACCACTTCCCTACATGTGTCATTTCTCCCCCAAACCCACCCAGGGACCTGTAGATCCCTGTCTGGGTGCCTCCTGACATGATTAAGAAGGTGCTGGGCGTGCAGAGACTGCTCTCCTGACTTGTTGGTGTCACCTCCAGCTGGGATAACCCCGTGAAAATCCCCTCCTGATTACTACAGGAGACATAAATACAACTTGTTTGGTAACTCACAGGTAACTTGAAGTGCTCCTGTGCTGTCAGGCTCCTTGCTCTTAGTCAGCACTGCAGCTCCCAGGACACACTCAAGGCACAACCAGGCTTGGGATAGTAAGAATCCAGCAGAGATATTCACCTCTTGCATCCCTTTCTGCTGACATGGAACATCCAGTTGGTTTCAGGGATATATTCTCCCATGGACCAGCACACTCATGCATCTTGCAGGATCTAAATGCTCCAAGGGATTTCTAAAGCTTTCCAAGA
Organism: Manacus vitellinus; assembly: GCF_001715985.3. Taxonomy (NCBI): domain Eukaryota; kingdom Metazoa; phylum Chordata; class Aves; order Passeriformes; family Pipridae; genus Manacus; species Manacus vitellinus. The sequence continues at coordinate 2,740,490 of NW_021940666.1, forward strand.
ATAGCCTTCAGTTGCTGCTAGCTTCCACCAAAGCCCTGCACAGACCAAATCTGAACAGTCCCTAAATTATTTAGAGCTCAATTATTACACCTGGGTCATTTGTAGTGACTCATTTGTAGTGTGTCCAGTTTGAGGCATGTGGGAGAGATTAATTACTCTCCTTGCATGGGTCCTGTCTAGACTGGGAAACTGAGGTGTGTCCAGCAGACCAGGGACATTTGGCCAGACTGGGTTTCACACAGGGCACATAGCAGAGGAACTCTGAGCCCTTCCAGGCAGTGGCTTGACAGGAATTGCCAGTGTCACATTTCAAATGGAGGTGTGTGATATAAAACCACCCAAATTCTCACTCAGTGCATGTGTGGGAACAGTGCCTCACTCAGTGTCTGTGGGAACAACACAGGCAGGGTCACTCCAGCACACACACGAGTCCCAAGTCAGCGGGAGCAGCCCTGGGAAAAATCAGTATCCAGCAGGACTGGCCTCTGCCAAGCACACATCTGGGGGGTGACAAACACCAGCAACCTCAAGGAATCATTACCTGGCACTGAGCAGCTTTACAGGACAAACAAAAAGTCAGGCTGAACCTGATGGGATTGCTCCTTGCATCCCACTGTTGGGATAGCATGAGCCATTCGAGATGGAGCAACACAAGGAGGGCAGAAAGCTGCATCCTCCTCTTTGCCATCTTACCTGACACAAGCTCTGTCCTGCCAGCCCACAGCCTGCTCCCCCTGACCTCCCTTTCAGCTTTGAGGCCATTTATCCCTATCCTGTGGGGATAAGGGCTGGAATTTTGTAATGAGTGTCCTGCGAACATGCATGGACCTTCCTGGGCCCATGGCTTGTGTCCTGCATTGACATCGCCCCATCCAGCAGAAAGGATTTGGTACCCTCAATACAAATAAGTCGGAAAACAAAAGATTCCAGCTGCTGTGACTCCGGGCATCCGTCAGAGCCAGCAGTGTCATCACTCAGGCACAGGCAGTGCACTCCTGGAGTCACTCCACAGTACACACAGCTGTGGGAGGACAAACCTCATCCTCCACGCTCCCCAAGCTTCATCCCTCAGCTGATGCCTCCACATGCTGTAAAGCCCATTTGAACTCTCTCCCAGGGGAGAGTGTGGACACCGACATGTAAGGACAGGTTTGGCAACTGCTGTTTACAGGAGAGGCCTCAGGTTTTGGCTGGTAGAGACAGGCAGAGGCCTCCTCTCAAATTTCACGCAAGGATCTGACCAGAGGGCAGGACAGTGCTAGGGCAGGACACGGACAGCCCCGAGCCATGGGAGAGACAGCTTTTCCCTCCCTGGCTCCCCTCTCACCTCCCAAATACTCCACAGCACTTGACACCAGGCAGGGCTTCTCCTCCACAAGCCCATTTCCCTTCATGGGTGTCACAACCACCTCCCACAACCAAAATAAGGGTGACACTGCACCCAGACAGGGATGGTCATTTGGGGGCAGCAGTCCAACACCCTCAGAGCTGTGGCTCTGCCCCAGAGAGCACCCACAGCCCCAAGGGAGGGTGAGGCTTCTCCTCGGGCTCTCTCCAGCAGCAAAGCCAGTTTAAGAGGTTCCTACCCCACCCTGTCTCCCCATCTCACACTTCCACTTCTCCAGCCTCGGCAGGTTTGCTGGTGGGGCAGGTAGTTCACTACCCCAGCACCGACAACAATTTGGATTAGGTGCTTCCCCACTGCCAACTTCCATCCAGGGCCACAATCCCTAATTCCCTGAGGCATCGTTCAGCTCAGGGGCATCAGCTCCTGAGGCACTGACTGAGGGAGGGAGAAAACCTCTTAAACCAGCTCTGCCACCCCAGCAATCCTAACTGGGAACCACACCCTGACATACAGACTGCTGACTTGTCGGTAGCGGGGAGACCACGATGGGCAGGATCTGTCCTCTGGATAACAGCATTCTCCTGCTGTGCTCCCAAGCCATTCCAAAGTGATCCAGCGCTGCTGCCCTTCATTCCTCACCCTGATCATTGTCACTGAAAGCCCACGGCATCACTCTGGTGATGTGCTAATCCCAGCCTGCAATTCACAGGGTCTTGCTACTCTTAGCTCACAGCAAAGGCCTGGCAAAGGGAGCCCTGGAGCAGGGAGATTTCCTCACACTCCAGCACCCAGGAATATGCAATGACTCCCCTGCAGAAGGACAGGTAGACTGTGAGGAAACACAGCACCAGGCCGACTGAACTTCTTTATTCTTGCCTTTGGGAAGCCCAGGCTCCTCGTGGGGAGCCTGGTGTGACATGGGCTGGGTGCAACCACCCAGTGACAGCCAGTGAAGACTTCCAAGTCTCCAAGAGGGACCGTGGCATTGTTAGTGCCAGGGCTGGACTGTCACTCAGGCACAGGACACAATGGAGCATTTCAGCTCCTCCATTAAGGGCCTGCAAAACACACAACTCCAGCTTGAAAAGCTGGCACCTCAGAAGAATTGCCTCGTTAGGCAGCTGAGGAGAACATTTATACAGAATGAGGAGAAAACTACTCCTGCAAGTCCCATCCTCCACTACTCAGCCCGGAATCTCTGGGCAAGGAACATGGATGTCCCATATCCATGTGTCCTCTCCACCCTCATACAGCATCACCCACCGCCTGTATGAGCCTCACCAGGACACAGCTTCTCCCACAGTTTTTTTTGAATGGGTGCAAGGCATCCTCCTAGTGATATCCCTGCATCCTGAGAAACTCACCCAGGCCTTTATAATCCTGGGAGTCATGGATACAGAGCCTGAACTTGGGAGCAAGCACAAGTTAGAACAGTGCAACCCACCTAATCTGTCATTGCGCCACAGGGGGATGTGTGAACTGGCAGAGAATTCTTGTAGGAGTGAGACTACACCCGGAGCAGAGGTGAATTTCTCCTCCAAACCCAGATCTTTCCCTAACATTGACAAATTCATTCAGAAAACAGACATGCATCAGATTGTTGTTGAACCAGAGGAAGGCAACTGTACTGCAAACTAAATAAAATAACATAAAACATTCAAGATTTCCTCTATTTCCTGATGGAAATCAGTCAGGAAAAAGATGCTGTTGCTGTGATTACCTGACACACCAGAAAACAAACTTTTTTTGCCATCTCAGGCCATCAAAACATGCAATTAATTCAGCTCCTTCACCACTATAAACTATTCTAGTCCAGGCTGTCTGGCTACTTAGATTATTTTCCTTAAATATATACTTTTTTTTGCTGTCACACACACACACTGAACTCCAGTCATACACAGCTGATAGCAGCAGAAACACTGTACTAACCAACTACCTGCTTCCCTACCTGGAACTTTAAATTTAGGCCTACTAAAACCAGCTCCCAAGTCCAAGGCATACACAGGATATTTGAATAAGTCATATTCAGCACTTTTGCCTTCCTTGATAATTCAAATCATGCTTTAGAGAAGAAAAATAATCATCTTTTAAAGGCACTTCAACAAGGGAGCGTCACCAACACAGCGAGAGCACGGAATGAGCTGGAAGTTTCCAGGAAAAGCAAGGCATGAGGTAAAGCTGTCCCACCACACAGGGGTCATGCCTCCTCCTCTGGGCCACAGGCCAGCACAGAGAACACACACACAAGTCCAGGTGAGCCTCATGCTCTGCTTGCTGCACGTGTGCCTTCCCAAACCCCTTAAGCACCGAGCTCATCAGTGTACAGGCATTTATCCAGCTTAGCACATTCTGCTGGAGCCCAGCCCACCTGCACCAGGACACCAACTCTCACTGATTTTTATTTGACAGATTAGAAGCATTTTTAAACCAGTAAATCCATGGCTGATAGCCCCCTTCACCTGTTGTGTCTTTATCCAGAGGTTTTGGGTTAGTCCTGGGTCACTCCCCAGTCAAACCAGCACCTTGAGTTGTGTCCTGCACACTTGTGGGAACCAGTGTGCCAGGATGAGGGAGGAGGTGGGATTGCTGCTGTTGCCAAGTTAAAACATCCACCAAAACACTTGGGAGCTCTCCACCACTCTTTCCATGGCCAGCACCCAGAACTGAGGGCAAAGCTTAATGCCAAATACCACATGGCCTCACACCAAATGAGTCCAGAGTATTAAAGGATAAGGATTTACCTTTATGGGCAGCACCTTGAAGGTGAGAGAACAGGTAGTGCTGTGACTCAGAGAGCAACACCATCACAGAGCTGCCACTTGCCCTTCCTAGGGGTTTACAACTGCCTCAAAACCATGTAGGAGACACAGCAGCTTTCCTGGGATCTCTGGGAATATCATCTCAAACTCTCAGAGCAGCTGCTCCCAAGCTGTTCCCAGTCACAGCCCAGTTCCCAGACCATGGGATTCACGCAGTCCCCCCGAACAGCAGCACGAACACGAGACAAGCCAGAGCTCCTGACAGGGCCTGACTGGGACCTGACTGCTGGAACAGCTCCCTCCAAAAGAACACAATGAGAGAAGACACAGGCACAAGAAAACCAGCTTCGGGCTGAAGTTATCTCAGATTTCACAGCACACTCAAACCAAGGCCACAGAACAGTCACACGCAGTGTTTCAACTCATCTCCTTGTTCCAGACACACAGACAAAACCTGTTGTGACAAACTACACTGACACTTCTTTCATGTCCCTATCCCAAAGCTCCCTACTCAGCCTCCAACCCTCCCCTCTTCCAGAGCCCAGCAGCCAAATTCCCTTCAACCTTGGTGACACAAAAGAACCCACAAAGCCACTGCCAGGCAAGCTCACCCCTCTGGGCAGGTTGCAGCCATCCACCATAAGCCTGTTTGGGTCGTTCGACCCTCCTGCCAGGAACAGCCTTCTCCTCCTCCAGTTCCAACAGAACCAGACCAGAATAGGATTGTTTAGGGCCAATACTGACCAGTCTTTGGCTGTAACGGATCCGCTCTTCCTCGGGCTCCATCTCTGACTCCTCTGAAGAGAGCGAAAAGGACACGCCAGGACTGCTGTCTTCGTCCTCTTCCTCCTTGGAAGCCAGAGGGAAACAGTGAAGCAGGACATAGAGACACAGGACACCTACCCCCCCACCTCCCTGCTCTTTTTGGGACTGACCCCACAACCCTGTGCAGCGCTAAGAGAACACAGTGGCTGAGCCCACCTCAACTTTTAAGGCTCCCATTCTAATTTAGGCACGACCCAGTAAATGACTTCACCAGCTGCTCTGTAATGTGACAGGACCTGCAAGTCTCTCATCGGGAAAAGGCCTTTGCTCCACTCTACCACCAGCCCAAACAGCAGCTCCGTTGGCCCACAGTGGGATAAGAAACAGGGAAGGTGCTGTCAAACCCTCAGTAGCAGTGAGGGAGCAGCCTGGCTTCCCCAGAATAATGCATTAGAGAATCAACTCCTCCAAACAACACAACCACTGTCCTCGGGATCTCCTCTACCGTGGCATTTGGGAGAAGCTACACCACCACAGAACATCTCCCATGAGCAGGGAAGGCACATGGGATCTCCCCTACATACAGCACCCAAGCAGGGAAGCACTCAGGGATCTAACTCCTGACTTGAGGAGACCCAAATGCTTGGATCTTCAAATGTGCCACCTGGTGACATCGCACACCAACCTGGGAAAACCTCCCGAGGCGTCAGATGGCATCTACACTCTTTTTTTTTTTTTTAAGGGACAGGAAGGAACCAAAGCCCGGGTATATCGAAGCTCTTAATCCCCAGGACTATGCCTAAGCCAGACCTTCAGGGGAAAGGGTCGGGGAAAGGGGGTCGGAAAGGGGATCTGCCGCCCCGTGTAACGTTATAGAACCGCTACCACCACGTAGAGAGAACTTGCTCCCTCCTGCTCCTCCCCGATCCTCGGGTTTGACAGCAGATCATCCCCAGTCCCGCCAACACCTTCCCCACCCCTGCCTCCCTTCGAGCCCAGGGACCAGGACTCCCGGCTCGGCCGAGGGAGGCAAGTTTCCCCGCACTTGCTGAACTCTGTTTATAAACAACCGGACAGCCGGGAGTGCAGCGCGCCCGCCCCGCGCGGGGCGCGGGGAAGACCCCGACCCCAGGCGCCCCCGCCCGGCCCCGCCGGGGTCAGGACGGGACGCGGGGGCAGGGAGGGTCCCCCGGGGAGCTGTTCAAGCCGCACCCAGCCGCCCCCCTCCCAATCTTTCCCGGCGCGGCCTCGGGCACCGATCTGGGAGTACCCGCCCGCCACCGCTTCCGCCGGCCCCGCGCCCGCGCCCCGCGCCGCTCCGGGAGGCGGCCGGTGGAACCCCGCGGGTGCTCACGCAGGTACTTCTCCTGCGCCTTTGTCCTCTTCTGCCGCCGGCACGGGGGGGGGAACAGAACACACGGAGGAGGGGGGAACCCCCCGTCAGCAGCGGATCCGGCCCCGCGCCTCGTCGCCCTCTCCCGGCCTACCGCCGCCCCCGGCGCGGGCAGCGGCGCTGACACAGCCGCCGGCCGCCCCCCCGCGCCGCGGGCCGCGTCCCCCTCCGCCAGCGCCCACCGCCGCCGCCGCCACAGCACCTCCGCCCGCCGCCGGGTGCCGGAGCCCCGCCGCGCCGCCCCGACCGCGGCCCGCCCGCCCGCGCCCTCCCCGGGCCGCCGCCCCGGCCGGGACGCGAGTCCCCTCCCTCACACAGGGAAGCCGCCGCCCGGCCAATTTTGAACCCCGTAAGCTCACTACACACCGACGGCCGCGCGCACGCGCCGCACGATCACAGCGCCCCCCCTGCTGCCCGCCCCCGCGCGCATGCGCTGCGCGCCCCCATCGGCCCCGCCCCGCCTCGCGCAGTCGCGCTTCCGTGGTGGCCACCCGCCCGTCCCGATTGCCGCGCCCCTTTCCCGGGTGGCCACGCCCCGGTGGCGCCACGGCCTCTGGGGGGGAGCCGAGGGGAGTGGGCCCGCAGGGAAGGGACGGTGGGGATTTTGGCGGGGGAGGGGGGTCGTGGCCCACGTCGCGCCCTGCTCGTGGGGTCCCTCGGTGTCCGCGCATCCGTGCACACCTGTATGGGGTCTGCGTGCAGAGATGCGGGCACATATGTGTATCTACGTGTAACTGCATACAACTACGTACAGCTATACACGTACATATCTACATACAATCTACGTACAACTGCTTAGATATAGGCTACAGATACTAAGAATATAGTTATAAAATATATATAGTTATATACATAATATATATAGTTATAAGCTAACAATATGCAGTTATATGTACGGTTATAATTATATATATAATAAATATAGTTATGTAGATAGATATACACTACGTGTATATAGGTATAGTTACATATATATAGTTATAAACTATGTATATTAACTATATATGGTTATAGCTATAGTTATATAACTAGAGTTGTATATAGTAATAGATATATAGTTATATATATAGTTATAAGCTAACAATATGCAGTTATACATTCAGTTACAGTTATATATAATAAATATAGTTATATAGATAGTTATAGAGTAACTACATGTAGGGATAATATATACAGTATATATATATCTAATATATATACTATGTATATTTTATAACTATATTACATAGTTATAAACTATATATATTAATTATATATAGTTATATATAGTTATAACTATATATAGTTTATATAGTTAGAAGCTAACAATATACACTTGTAGTTATATATACAGTTATATACATAATATAGTTATAAACTATGTATAGTTATAGTTGCATGTACTATATATATAAACTATATGTTAACTATATATACTTATAACTATATATAGTTACTTATAAACTAACTCTAGCCCAACAGTATAGTTATAAACTATATATAGTTCCAATTATATATATATGTAGTTACAAACTATATGCAGTTCTAGTTATATATATAATAAATATAGGTATACAAAGAGTTTAAAAGTAACTACATAGAGATATAGTTACAAGTGTAATATATATATTTATAAACTTAACTGTAATATATTTACAAATAGAAAATATATAAAATGCAGGCATGTAAACACAGTGCAGGTGCAGCACACATGTGCACACATGTATAACACATACACACACGTGTACATGTTTATATACGTGCAGCACACGCCTGTACACACCTGTACACACATTCACACTCGCCCCAGCCCAAAATCAGCAGGTAACCCCTTTTCAGAGGCCACCCATCCATCCCAGATCCATGGTGGGACCCCATTTCCCCATCTCCCACCCTGTATCCTTGTTTCCCATGCTGTGTCCTTGTCTCCCACCCCATGTCCTTTTCTCCCACCCCATGTCCCAAATGTCCCCATGTCTCTGGAGCACCCCCCGTGTCCCCAGTGCCCACCCCGTGCCCCCAGTGCCTGCCCCATATTCCTGACACCCACCCCGTGTTCCCGTCACCCATCCCGTGTTCCTGCCTCCCACCCCGTGTCCCGACGCCCAGGCCATGCCAGGGCTGCTTCTGCCGAAGGGACCGTGTCACGCTGACAGCTGACAAGTGTTGTGTCACTTTAATGGCAGAAGTGTCCCGCGGTCACCAGCCGGTGTCACTCCCCGCGCTGGCCTGCCAGGGGGAAGGGGAATCCCCCACATCAGTTCTCTGCTCCCAGAACTTGGCTGGCGAGGATGCTTGGATGCTGGGATTCCTAGCGGGACTGGGACAGGACGCTGGGATTCCTGGTTGGACGGGGACAGGATGCTGGGATCCATGGTGGGACAGGGACAGGACATGGGGATCCCTGGTGGGAGAGGGTGCTGCGTTCCTTGATAGGCCAGGGACAAGACACTGGGATCCCTGGTGGGATAGGGACGGGATGATGGAATCCCCAGTGGGACAGAGACAGGATGCTGGGATCCAAGTGGGACAGGACACTGGAATCCCTGCTGGGACAGGGACAGGACACTGGGATCCCAGGTGGAACAGGATGCAGGGATCCCTAAAGAGGGTGCTGGGATCCCTGCTGGGACAAGACACTGAGATCCAGGTGGGGCAGTTTCTTCATGCCAGGGGGACGCTTTCCTGCTGGCACCCCATGGTGACAGGCAGTGCCAGCCCCGGGACAGGAGGGTGGCCACGGTGGCGGCGGAATTCCGGAGGAGTCAGCGGAGGTGTGGCAGCAGCCGGGAGCCGCGGTGTGGTCGGAGCTGGGGACAGCGGCAGATCCCAGGGGTCGGGTCGTGCGGTGCCGGAGGGCTCAGAGGAGCACGCAGCCCCTCCAGGCTCTCCTCCCGCGCTGTCTCCGGCGG
>NW_021940666.1:2751928-2755077 GCF_001715985.3 Manacus vitellinus
CCCACCTCCACGTCCCTCCTGCGTGTGCAACTCCCCCTCACACACCTGCCTGTGCACACACGTGCCTGCCTCTTGCACCCGCAGGGACACGTGTGACCCCATCCCACGGGTGACCCCATCCTACACGCGCAGCCCCTGTGCTGGCCCAGCTCCTCCTCGCACGTTCCGTGCAGGTTCTCTTGCACACTCGTGCTTGCACACCCTGCATTCCTGTGCCTGTGTGTGCAAACACACTTGTGTGCCCTCCCCAACACCCCATTCCCCCCCCGAGCCTGGGTTTTATTGCCCCGAGCATCCACAGGAGACAAAGTCCAGGGGTGGAGGGAGGCACGAGGGGGGGTGACTCACTGCTCCGTCCCTGCCACCAGTGCCACCCCTGACGTCACACCAGTGCCTTGCCATGCTGAGCCATGCCCTACCAGCAGTCTCTGGTGCCCGGCTCAGCACCAGAGGGGGGCAGCTCCCAGCCCCCCATCTTTTCCTGGTGACCCCAACACACCGGTGGGGACAGGCCATGACATCCCACTTTGCTTGGGGATATCCCAAACCAGCACAGATGGTGCTGGGGGTGGCCCCCACTGACCACTCTGTATTACCCACAGCAGCCCTTGCCCACCCCTCTGGGTTGGGGACTCCTTGGTGCTGCTTGCAGGGCTCAGAGTGTGCCTGGACATGAGGGTTTGGGGACGTAGGATGGTCTCTGGGGAGCCCCATGTGGTGTCTGTTCCTGCAAGCTCCCCAGCCCTGTGGTGGGTGCCCCAGGTGAGCCCCTCGGGGGTATCAGCAGTCCTGGCAGCAATTAGCAGGTTTAATGAGTCAAAAAAGCAGCTTTCTGCCCTTGCTGGCAGAGCAGAGGGCACCTGGCACTCGAGGTGCTTTGTCCAGCCTCTGGCATGTCCTCCCACCGGTATAAGGGGTTCAGTGGCTGAAGGGGACATGGGGCAGCCAGTGCTGCTTTGAGAAGGAAGGAGAGATAATGTCCCCCCATATCCCTGCTTGGAGCTCCCCAAGACCACCTCCCCTCCAGTCAGTGCCCTCTTCTGCCACCCCAAAACCCTGCGGGAGTAAATGGGTGCTTCTGGTCTAGGGGTGCAGAGAGGGATGGGGGAATCATGTGTGCTGTTCCCTGACATTCCTGCAGCCCTGTAGCTCCTCTGCCACCAGGCCCTCTGGGCTCACTGGGTACCAATCAGTCCAGGAGAGCTCTGGAGCCCCCAGACCAGTTGGGGTGAGTCCAAACTGATGGCAGGAGCACCAAATTCTAAATTCTCTCACCCAGGCCTGATGCAGGATGAAGTTGGAGGAGATACATCAGGGATTCTCATGCCGGGAGGCTGGAAGGCAAATGCATGCAGTAATGAACAATCTCAGAAGGATGCCAGCATTGGGGCAGGATGGGGAGAGGAGACTGGAGCACCATAAAACAATTAGGAAGGTGGTAATTACCAGTCTAATGAGCTATCAGGTTGAATCCTAAAAGCATCGAGATTCTTTCACATCTAACTGCTGCAGTGTTCGTCCTCTGGGGTATTCACTCGGACAAAACATTTCCTTTCCCGCAAGACCAACAGAAATTTGATGGGAGAAAAGACAGCCTGTGTGCAACTGCCCAGTGCTCTCACTGCCTGACCTGTGATTGTGCAGAAACGCCCCCAAAAGCAGCTTTATTTGGGGAGAGACGGGCTGCTCGGAGCTTCTGAGGACGTGGACACCCCACACCTCCTCATCGGAGAAGACTGTGGCAAGGAGAGCTCAGACGCACAGGCAGGTCAGCTCTGGGCTGCTGCAGGGAAAGGGAAGGGGTCGGGACCAGAGTCCAGCCCTGGGGGTGTCTTCTTAGATCTCCCCACAGCCCCCTCACTGCTCCCATGGGTGTCCTTAATTGGGGGGGACGGGAGCCCCTCCAACCCTCCCTCCACCCCCACCCTCAGCCCTCCTATCGCCCCATCCCCAGTCCTGCTTTGCCACATCACCAGGACCCCTGTCCCTGTCACATCCCCTGGGTCCCACTAACTCCCTGCCCGCTCTGACCACAGCCAGGGACCACGTCCCACCTTCCACCATGGAGCTGAATCAGACATCCCCACCTCCCACATCTGCCGTGACGGACACCGAAGAAGACAACCAGTGCGGGATAGACATCACTGACGTGGCCATAGATGGTGTCACCCTGCTCATTGGCCTCTGTGGGCTGGTGGGGAATGGGGCTGTCCTCTGGCTCCTCGGCTTCCACATCCGCAGGAACCCCATCACCGTCTACATCCTCAACCTGGCCGTAGCTGATTTCACCTTCCTCCTCTTCGTCATCACCTCATCCCTCCTCTACATGGTGGACAATGCCTCCTGCTCCACTGCCGTGTCCCTGGAGTACCTGAGGTCGTTCCTCCTGCTGTCACTGTTCTCCCACAACATGGGGCTGTACCTGCTGACAGCCATCAGCATCGAGAGGTGTGGGTCCATCCTCTGCCCGCTCTGGTACCGGTGCCACCGCCCCCAGCACCTGTCAGGGGTGATGTGTGCCCTGCTCTGGGTCCTCTCTGTCGCTGTCATTGCCATGGTGACTTCCCCATGCCTGGCACACAAGGATGAGCTTTGCCAGATGTCTCTCATCTCCATGTTTGTCCTCAACTTCCTCATCTTTGCCCCACCCATGGTCATCTCCAACGTGATCCTGTTCATTAAGGTCCACTGTGGCTCCAAGAGACGTCAACCTAAGAGGCTCTACATCGTTATCTTCCTCACTGTCCTCTTCTTCCTCATCTTTGGGGTTCCTCTCAGCCTCTTCCATCTCCTGAATCAGCTCAACTACTCCTTTGTGTCCAGCCAGATTGCTTTCCTGCTTGCCTGCATCAACAGTAGCACCAACCCCTTCATCTACTTCCTGGTAGGGAGCTACTGGAGGCGCTGTTCTCTGGTGTCCCTCCAGGTCGCCTTCCGGAGGGTCTTTGAGGAGACGGCGGTCGCCACGGTCTCCAGCTAAGAGGCCACTGCCGTCCCTCTGGCTGTGCTGCCCACCCAGGCTTTACGCTCAGCTGCCCACCCTTGCTCCCAGCCAGGCCCCTGCAGGTCACCTCCGCGCAGCTGTGTGTCGGGATGGATCCCTTATCCCATCTCCACTCCGTCCCGATCCATGTTGTGTCCGTCCCCAT
>NW_021940666.1:2755876-2825422 GCF_001715985.3 Manacus vitellinus
TGGGGGCTCTTGCGAAGGTGTGGGACGTAGTGGGAAGGTGTGGGATGTGGTGGGGCTGGAGGGAAAGTGAGATGTGCTGGGAAGGTGTGGGTTTGGGCGGGGCTGGCGACCTCGGCAAAGCCACAGGGGAGGTGGGTAATGCCCCGTGGAGCCCGTGGTGACAAACACACTGTCACTCTGCTCCTGGAAGGGGGTAGCCGGGCTGGGAACCGCGAACTCCCCCTCCCTTTGCACCATCCGAGTCTGCTGAAGGCGAAGCTGAAGCCAGGGTAGAGGGGGAGAATTTCCCAAGGAAAAGAGTCCTTTACATTTACACCTGGCTCATAAAATTAAAAATAAAAGATATTTGGGGAGATCTTTGCTGTGACACTCACAGAGCAGCCGAGGGGGGGAACATGGAACCCCTGGGCCATCCTGTCCATGCCGGCTGTGCCCGTGCAGTCCCAGCTATGGACTGTGGGGGTCATTTGTGCTCCAGGGAGCACAAGCCATGAGTATGTCCTCTCCGTCCATGTGTGTGTCCCCTCCCTCTACCCACATTCCCGGCTGGCAGTAGGAGCCAGAGGAAAGCGGCAAGCTCAGGGTTCACGAAGCTGTTTATTGATTTCAGACCACAGTGGGACGCAGGAATCACGTACCGGGGGGATTTTTGGGATCACAGCCCTGTGGGGTATGATTCCTTTGGAGGAATAGCATTCTAGGACCTGGGAGGGAGGAGAAAGCCGTGCTCCAACATGCTCCCTGCAGAGCATCCCTCCCACACTGCCCTTGGCAATGTGCCTGCTCCCATTTCCGGAGGGATTACACTGCGGGAGGGTGACACTGGGGGAAATATGTGGATATTTATTAATCTGGTGACTCAGGGAAACCCTCAGCCACCATCCCAGGGTCCTTCAACAGGCTGGGACCACCGTGTCCATGACGGCACCATTGCTGCAGGCAGTGTTCTCTTCTGTCTCCTCAAAGACCCTCTGGAAGGAGACCCGGAGGGACACCAGGGAGCAGCGCCTCCAGCAGCTCCCCATCAAGAAGTAAGTGAGGGGTTTGATGCTGCTGTGGATACAGGCGAGCAGGAAAACAACCTGGGAGGACACGACAGTGTAGCTGAGCTGCTGCAGGAAATTCGAGAGGCTGAGGGGAAGAGCGAAGATGAGGAAGAAGAGGACAGTGAGGAAGATAATGATGTGAAGCCTCCTGGGTTGCTGCTGCTGGGAGCCACATTTGACCTTAATGAAGAGGACTGTGCTGGAAATGACCATGGGCGGAGCAAAGATGAGGAGGTTGAGGATATACATGGAGATGAGAGACATCTGGCAAAGCTCATCCTTGTGTGTCAGGCATAGGGAAGTCACCGTGGCAATGACAGCGACAGAGAGGACCCAGAGCAGGGTGCACATCACCCCTGACAGGTGCTGGGGGCGGTGGCAGCGGTACCAGAGCGGGCAGAGGATGGACCCACACCTCTCGATGCTGATGGCTGTCAGCAGGTACAGCCCCATGTTGTGGGAGAACAGTGACAGCAGGAGGAACGACCTCAGGTACCTCAGGGACACGACAGTGGAGCAGGAGGCATTGTCCACCATGTAGAGGAGGGATGAGGTGATGACGAAGAGGAGGAAGGTGAAATCAGCTACGGCCAGGTTGAGGATGTAGACGGTGATGGGGTTCCTGCGGATGTGGAAGCCGAGGAGCCAGAGGACAGCCCCATTCCCCACCAGCCCACAGAGGCCAATAAGCAGGGTGACACCATCTATGGCCATGTCGGTGACGTCTATCTCACATGGATCATCGCCTTCAGCGGGTGAGGTGGGAGGTGGGGATGTCTGGCTCATCTCCATGGATGGACACCGGGTAGGTGGTGGGACCTGGTCCCTGGCTGTGGTTAGAGTGGGTAAGAGTTAGAGATTGGAGAATCCAGGGATGAACCATGTGGCTCCTCACCAGCTCTCTGCCCTGGGAAGGATTCAGAGCAGAGAAGTGGGATGTGCTGGGGAAGGAGCTGGAGGACATTAGAGGGTGGGAGAGGTGGGTGGGAGAGGGGGGTGGGAGGGCTAGGATGTTCACAGGACATGCAGGAGGCAAGTAGAGGGAGGACCTGAGGAGAGCACTGTGGTCACCAGGAGAGAGTGGGAGGAACAGAGCCGCAGGTTGTGGATGTAGAGGAGAGGAAGGTGGGATAGGGAAGAAGGGAAACATTCCACTTAACTGTTCGCTGTGGGAAGCAGCAGGCGAGGGTTGTCTGTCCAGATCAGCGGCGCTTCTTGGCATCTCATGCTCCTTTTGGATCCATATCCTAGAGCAGATCCTCCCAGGACAGTTACATGAAGAAGAAAGCCTCTGGATCACCAGGAGGTCCCCTCTGACTCCTCTCCGTGTCCTGTCCTGGTGTTGTTCCCTCAGGAGCGGTGGGGACACGGGGGAGTTGGAAATGTTTTTGTAACTTCGGCTGCGTCAGAGCTGCACTTCCTTGGAGTTATTTATCTTGTTTCGTTTTTTTTTTTTTTGCCACAAAGGAAGTGGCTTCTGCCAAAAGCTCCCCAGGAAGAATTTTGTGAATGGCTCCTCGTTTACTCCTGATCAAAAACACTCCCCCCCCTCCCCGAGAACTTCCTGTTCTCCAACTGCATTCCCTCTCCACCCAGGTTTTGGCCATTCCTCATTTTTCTCCAAATCTCAGCATCCCTGGGGGGTCACCACCTCTCTGGCAGCAGAGGGATTCTGGTGGGGCTGGAATGCTGGCAGTGCTGGCAGTACTGGCAGCACTGGAGAGGCAGCTGGGTACTTCTCAGAAGCAACTCTCATTCCGGAAAGAGCACTGGGATCATTGCCAAAACCTCCTCTGGGCCCAAGGGAACATACCTGCAAACTGGAGCCAAGAATTCCAGTTTTTGCCATTCTAACACAGGCCCTGACAGCCCAAGTGAAGGGCAGCAAGCAGTTGTTTGCAACCAGGTTATGAGCACTTACAGCCCAGATTAATTACTGCTAATACCTTTAGTGATGCAATGAAAGCTATTGGAGACCAGATTTTGGGGTGCTGTGATCCCCATCCCAGCCCTTCACCAGCAGCACATCCTCCTACCCCTCAGGTTTGGGAGCACTTGTGGTTGTTCTTACCTGATCCCACCCCTTTGGTAGCAGGGACACCTTCCACTGGCCCAGGTTGCTCCAAGCCCTGTCCAACCTGGCCTTGAACACTTCCAGGGATGGGGCAGCCACAGCTTCTCTGGGCAACCTGTGCCAGGGCCTCACCACCCTCTCAGCAAAGAATTTCTTCCCAATAACCCATGTAAACCCACCTTCTGTCAGTGTGAAACCATTCCCCCTAGTCTTGTAACTCCAGGCCCTTGCCCAAAGTCCCTCTCCAGCTCTCTTGGAGCCCCTTTAGGCAGTGGAAAATGCTCTAAGGTCTTCCTGGAGCCTTCTCTAGGCTGCACAACCCCAACTCTCTCAGCCTTTCCATAGAAGAGGTGCATATCTATCTCTATCTCTATCTCTATCTCTATCTCTATCTCTATCTATCTCTATCTCTATCTCTATCTCTATCTCTATCTCTATCTCTATCTCTATCTCTATCTCTATATCTAATCTATATCTATATCTATATCTGTATATCTATCTATATCTATCATCTATATCTATTTCTATCTATATCTGTCTATATCTTTATCTATCTATCTCACTGTGCATCAGCAGCACCCAGAGGATTTCTGAATGAATCCACCCACTGATCCCTCAGGTATTTTAAGCTTCCAGAAATTAACTCCTCCAGCTGTCTTGCCACTTGCTGTATGTGCAGACAGGTGATATCTTCCAAGTTACATGTTTGTTCCCAAAGAGATCACTGTGTGTTGACACCAAGGTACTTTTTAGGGATTTTTGTCTGTTTGTTTTTTATTTTAAGGCTAAATAAATAGTTAAAGGCTGAGTCATTCTGAGTTGCACTGGCACGGCCTCTTTTTCAAGCTGATCTCAACCCCTCTTTCAGCTCAGCATGTGCTTCCACCCACCTCCCTCCAGCCACTCAGCTGGGAAATGAGATAAACACATCACAACTGGCTGGAGACTTGGGAATTCCCTGCTGCAAATGTGGAGGCCAGCTGGAAACATCACTGTCATTTCAAATCAGTACACGGGGTTCATAAAGAGATGGTCATTTTTATTCCAGGGAGGTTTAGTGGAGCAGATGGAGACGTTAGTCCGGGGATGGCAGGAATGTCTTCTGTGCCTTTTGTTATTGCTGAGCCTCTCTTTTACCTGATAAAGTTCATAGGAAGTGAGAATCCAGTTAGGCTGGATCTTTAATGTGTTGGGATTGTAGAGTCATTTTTCATAGTATCATAGGATCTTGGAATAGTTTGCATTGGAAGGAACCTTAAAGTTCATCCAGTTCCACCCCCTGCCATGAGCAGGGACACCTTCCACTAGATCAGGTTACTCTAAGCCCCATTGAACCTGGCCTTGAACACTTCCAGGGATGGGGCAGCCACAGCTTCTCTGGGAAATGTGTGCCAGGCTCTCACAGGGAAGAATTTCTTCCTAATATCCAATCTAAATCTATCTTTCCCTTTAAGGCCACTCCTCTCAGATTTGTTATTCGCTCTTTGTATTTACTGTTTATTACTTATTGCTATTTATTACTTATCATCTATTGTTTACTATTTATTCCCTACTTTACTATGTACTGTTTATTACCTACCACCCACAGTTTATTATTTACCACCTGCACTTTAGGATTTACTATTAATATTATTAATTACTATTAGTAGTGTTTATTAATTACTATTCATTATTTACTCTTCACATTAACATAATTTTAAACAAATATTTAACATTATTCACAAACATTTGGGTAATATTGCTTAATGGCTGCAGGCTTTACTTTCCCCACCAACTGAGAAAGAGATGGAGAGGGATATGGAGTGACAGGACAAGGGGGAATGGCTTTACACCTGAGGGTGGGTCTATACTGAATAATGGGAAGAAATTCTTCCCTTGAGGGTGGTGAGACCCTGGCATAGGTTGTCCAGAGAAGCTGTGGCTGCCCCATCCCTGGAAGTGTTCAAGGCCAGGTTGGACAGGGCTTGGAGCAACCTGGGATAGTGGAACCTGTCCCTGTCCATGGCAGGGGGTTGGAACTGGATGGTCCTTAAGGTCCCTCCCAGCCCAAACTATTCCAGGATTCCACGAACACACCTCAGGGATGTTGCCACCAGGCACAGAGGAGAAGCAAATGAGGAGGAAGATGAAAATTCTGTGCTCAACGTGACGCCAGGTTTGCAAAGAGGAAGTGTTTGAAGGAACCAGCAAACGGGGCTGCGACGCCCGTCCCGTGGGGTGGCACTCGGGCAGGACACTTCCCCTGCTCTCAGAGGGATGACCCAGCCCTGGCTGGGAGCACAGCTCACACCCAGGACCCAACCCTTGCTCACACCCAGGGGTCACTCCTGAGGGAGAGGTGGGGAGCCAGAGCACGGACTGCTGAAGGCCCTCAGCATGGATTCACAGTGGTGCTGGTGGCCAGATCTTGCCTGAGACAATTTGGGCATGTCAGCCTTGTGAAGTTTCATGTGCAGCGCTGGCAGAGGGGACTGGAGTCTGCAGCGTTGGGACACCAAGGCTGTGCAAGGACTGTGCTCTCTCTGTAACCTCTGTGACTGGTGAGACGGGTCTGGGCTCACATCTGCTCTTCCTCCATCTTTCCATTCTTCCCATTCTTCTCCTCAGCCCTTTTCTACTCATAAAGGGCAAATGGCTCTGGATGCCTTTCCTTTCTCTCTCTACTCCCGTTTCAGCTCTCTGTCTGTCTTCTGCCACCATGTCCCTCCCTTTCTCTTGATTTCTTTGATCCTTTCCATTTCTCCTGTTTCCCTTCCCTTTCCTTCCCTTCCTTTCCCTTCCTTTCCCTTCCCAAACCTTCCCAAACCTTCCCTTCCCACACCTTCCCAAACCTTCCCAAACCTTCCCAAACCTTCCCTGTCTATTTCCTGCCACCCTGGGCCCAGAATTTTCCCTCCAGTCCCTATTTCTCTTGCTTCCCTTCCCTACTCCCCTCTTCCCAGTGTTGATGTTCTCTGAGTTGCAGATGTTGAAGCCCTTGGAGGATGGGGAACACTGAATTACCAAAGTGCAGGTACTGGACACCCTAAAGTCCCTAATTTTGCCTTCATCTCTTGCGGGTCCCCAGGTGAGCACAAGGAAGATGGACCAGCACCCCAGCCACATGACCCACGACTGGCTTTCAGTGTTCCCAACTCCCACAGAGAGCCTGGACTACGGGGATGGACACAATGGCACTGGGTGCTTTGTGGAGCACATCCCGGAGCTGCTCACGGGCGGCCTCACCCTGCTCACCTGCCTGTGCGGGCTGCTGGGCAACGGGGCCATCCTCTGGCTCCTGGGCTTCCGTGTCCGCAGGAACCCCTTCAGTGCCTACCTGCTGAACCTGGCCCTGGCTGACACCTGCTTCCTGCTCTGCACCTCGGCCTTCCTCCTCATGTACCACATGCCCATGCTCAGCCGCTCCCGCGCGGAGGTGCCACGGGCGCTGCCGCTGTTCCACTCCATGGTCCTGCTCACGTACAGCACCAGCCTGTACCTGCTCACAGCCATCAGTGTGGAGAGGTGCGTGGGTGTCCTCTGGCCCTTCTGGTGCCGGTGCCACCGCCCGAGGCTCCTGTCCCCCGTGGTGTGCAGCCTGCTGTGGGCGCTTGCCTGCGTACTGGCTGGGCTAGTGTACTTCGTGTGTGACCTGGGGCACTCTGAGCACTGCTGGGTGGTTCTGGGAACCTTGTGCTTCCTCAGTTTCTGTGTTTTGACTCCTCTTATGGTTGTTTCCAACGTGATCGTCTTCATCAAGCTCAGGCGGAGCTCTTGGCAGCACCACTCCCTGAGGCTCTATGTCGCCATCTTCCTCACTGTCTTCTCCTTCCTCCTTTTTGGTGTCCCACTCAGCATACAGATTTTCCTCAACTTCTTTGTCTACACTAACCTTGTCTTTGAGATCTGCCTGTTGCTCGCCTCTGTCAACAGCGGCATCAACCCCATTATTTATGTCCTGGTTGGGAGCTACGGGAAGCCCCGGCTCAGGGGATCTGTCAAAGTGGCTCTACAGAGGGTCTTTGAGGACAGGGCTGATTCCCAAGAGGTGGGTGAGACCCCTGTGGTGGGAACTGCTGCCTAAATCCCTGTGGGTGCCAGCTGGCACTAGAAGAGAGGCAACCCTACCTCTGCACAGTGGGAGCAGAACCTTTGCCTGTCTGGATGAGTTGAGCATCCCCAGGACAAGGGCATACTTGAGATTTCTGGGGGCAGGGCTGGTTCCCACCTCAAATTTATATTTAAATTATTATAATAAATTTTTTTTCATGTAATTTACTGGGGACTGCAGTTCCTTCCCTTTCTGGCTCATGAGCTGCCTGTGCATATTTCTAAAGTCACAGTTGTGACAGTCTCATGCTGCCAATTAGTTCATCACACTGAAATGATGTGGCCCAGAAAGTCCTGTCTCATCTGTGCTCCTGTTCTCACCACCTTGATCCTCAAAAGCCCCCAGACCAGAGGAGATGATGGTGAGGGACAGAAATTATGTTTTCAGCTCCCTCTGGCTCAGTGTTCTCCTGTGCCACAGGGATGGAGAGAAAATCCAAGTGCTGCTGGCACCATCATCCAGCAGCCAAATCTTCATCCTCCAAGGGACCAACCTTAAACCTCCAAGGGGGTTTGACTGGGGAGGCAGGAAGGGATGGGAAAAGAGGAAAGTGCTGTGTTGACCAGCACTCTGGGGTCAGACAGACTGGCAAAGAGGGTCTGACAGCTGTGGGAAAGAGAAATTCTGTACTGGGGGTGGAGAAGCCCATGGAACAAACTACAAGACCCAGAAGAGACAGAAATAGAGGCTGAGAAGTACAGGAGGAATCCTCTAGGAGGCTGAGCTTTTCCTGCCAGATGAGATATCAGCTTCCCCATGCTGCTACCAGAGCCATAATATTTGCACATGGTGATTTCCTTTGTACATATACAAACCTGACCTTCACATAAATAAACAACTGATGTTTGTAAATCTCGTGTGGGAAATCCAGATTTCTAGAGAACATGCTCAGGACGTTGTTCAGGGAAGCAGAAGATGAGAGATCTTGGGGAATTCTGTTCTTTAATCAAGCACAGGACTTGATGGGGCAGCCACAGTTTCTCTGGGCAACCTGTTTCAGTGCCAGTCTCACAGGGAATAATTTTTTCCCAATATCCAATCTAAACCCCCTCTCTGTCAGTGTCTTTGTCTCTTGGAGGACCTTTAGATACTGTATCATGACCTGTTTGCACTGTAAAGGGTCAGCTTGGTGAGAGGATGTGAGATTTGGATTCCAGTTTTGGACACAAACACAGCATCAGCAAGGAAGAGAGGAGGCAGTTCTGGTCCTTGGGTCCTCACACATGCCAGTTCTCAGCAGGAATATCTCTGCTCCCAGATGCATGTCTGGGTGGGAATCATCTCACCTCACTCCAGCTTTCTAGAAATTCCATGGAATTAAATTTGGGTGCTGAATGACTCCAAAGGGAGTGTGGAAGACAACTTAGACGAGCCCTGTAACTTCCCAATGGCTAAAGCCAGGCAAGCAGCATTGATTCACCCATCTTCTATTCCTGAAATCCTGAATCATCCCTCTGCCATCTGCCCATGCTGCATCTCATGCCCAGACTTTATTATTCCACGAGCTCCTTGACACACAAAGCAGAATCCTCTTGGAAACTGTGTGGCACAGGTCAAGTATCACTGAGTTTGTGGTATACAAGAGGCAAAATCAGATTTGAAGCAGAAATCGAAGTTTCCCAGCAAGTTTGTAGTGCAGGGTCCTAAAGATCCACCCCTGGAATGGGAGGAGAAAAATTCAGCCAGTTCAAAGATCATATTTTGAGATTGGGGTTGCTTTAAAAGGAAAGAGGAACCTGACACGGAGACAAATTCTTTTCCCATAGGTCTCTTTTCTGAGGCTCTCTTTTGTTAGTCATTTCCTGTACAAAGCCAAGAGTAGATTAGAACCAGAACCCTTCTACCGTCACAGGCGGGGGAATAGTTCCCCCTTTGCAAGAGCCCTCGAGAACATGAGTCAACACTGAGAAAAGGGGGATGTGAAAGGACCAGGGACAGACCCCATGCCAGACGCTGCTCAGACTCACCAGGAAGGCTTCGCTCCCATTTTCCAAGTGATAATTCCAGCAAAACTCGTGGAGATCCCATTCCAGGGACAGCAGCTGGCGCGTGTGAGATGATGTGAGACCGCAGCGCGTCTGCTCCAGTGGAATTCTTCGGGCTGCGAGAGGAAAGAAGGTCAGACTCTTCTGGGTGGGTTTTTTCAGCTTAATCAGTGTCATCCCCCCCCACTGGTGTGGAACCTGGTCATCAATTTTCACCAAATCTGATCAGGGAATAGCAGTCTTTAGGGTATTAAGACCTATAAATATTATGGGAAAAGGTGGGGGGGAGGGGGGATACTGAAATGAGTGTCCTGCTGAAGGAACCCAGCAGGTCAGTGATATCAACTACAATATTAGAGACCTAAGAATCCAGATCAGACACACCCCAAAGCCTCTCATTCTTTGATATCTCCAAAGATGTCCTTCTTCAATTATTTTCCTCCTCCAGATCTGTCCTGTCCAAATTCAGGAAGGAGGCATATCCCTGGCTTTTGTGCCAGGCATGTTCATATCCACATCCCACATCCTATTTTCCATTTGTCCTGTCCCTTACCTCTCTCTGTACTCCCCCATGTGGAAGTTGGGGCATGGGACAAGATGGGAAAAGCCACATGTGGTGGACAGAGTGTTGCTAAGGTGTCTCTGTTTCTCCCCCGTCCAGCTGTGTGAGGGGAAGGAGAAGCAGCAGAGGTGTCACAATGGATACATCCTCTGCCACGGAAAGAGCCAGCCCCGATTGCTGGAGCCAATCCAGTGGGATGGCATCTAACAGGAACTGGAGTGAGGACAACCCCTACAACTGGACCGACTGTGAAAGCAACCACTTGAGCAAAGTCCCTGTCACACTCCTCATCTGCCTCTGTGGGATGGTTGGGAATGGGGCTGTTCTCTGGCTCCTTGGTTTCCACATCCACAGGAACCCCGTCACCATCTTCATCCTCAACCTGGCCATCGCTGACTTCACCTTCCTCCTCTCCATCACCATCACTCTGGGGATATATTACGTCCCAGAGAGCCTCTGTCATGAGCTGGGCTCACAGGGAGTGACAACTGTGCTGAACATCATCATCTTGTTTGCCTTCACTGCCAGTGTCTACCTGCTGACAGCCTTCAGTGCTGTGACAGCTCTGTCTGTCCTCCCCATGTCCCACTGTCCCTGCCACCACTCTCAGCACTTCCCAGTGCTCCTGTGTGCCCTGCTCTGGGTCCTCTCCTTCCTGCTCACCATGACCCTCTACTCCCACCCTTCAGCACTCATCGCCTTTGTCCTGAGCTACCTCTTATCGGTGCTCACCCTGATCTGCTCTGGTCTAACCCTGCTTGTTTTCCTATGCTGCTCATGGAAACATCCTCCAAGGAAGCTCTGTGCTGTGGTCCTTCTGGCTGTCATCTTCTTCCCCTTCTCCACTGCTGATTTTGGGTACTGGCTCTTGCTCAGGGTGTTTGATTTTTCTGTCTTTGTCCTCAGCGCCTCCCTCCCGCTCGCCTGTGCCAACAGCAGCGTCCACCCTCTTATTTACTTCTTGGCTGGGAGCTGTGCAAAGAAGTTCACACTCTCTGTTAGTGCTGCCTTCCAGAGGACTTTTGAAGATGTGTCAGAGCCTCAAAATAGAGACAACACAGTGGAATCATCATAAAATGGAATCATCATAAAATGAAATCATCATAAAATAGAATCATAAAATATCCTGAGTTGGAAAGGACCCATGAGGATCATTGAGTCCAACTCCTGGCCCTCTACAGGACAACCCCAACAATCCCACCATGTGCCTGAGAGTGTGTCCAAATGCTCCTTGAGCTCCGTCAGGGTCCCTGGGGACCCTGTTCCAGTGCCTGATCACCTTCTGGTAAAGAAACTTTTCCTAATATCCACCCTAAACCAACTGTTTAAACCCCTGCCACCCCAATTCTATGATTCTGAGATGCTCTGGGGATGGACGTGCCCTGGGGCAATACTGATGTGGGTCTAGCTGTAGCTGAGTGGAATTAACTGCAGCACAAGGAAACGTGGTGGGTGGCAGGGGAACTCCTGCCTGGGGTGGATGCTGGATGATGTGATGAATAATCATCACAGAGTGGTTCGGACTGGGAGGAATTTTACAGATCATTGAGTTCCAAACCCCCCACCATACGCAGGGACACTCATGAAACTTGTTGCTTTGAAATCTGCTTTGAATCTTTCCTATTCAACAGGTCTGAGCTTTCCCTGTCTCAAAACTGAGCTTCTCTACCCTGTGGACTATTAAAACCAAGTCACCAAGGTTCAGAGTTCCTGCCAGTGGGGTTTTTTTGGTGTGTCTGCTTAAAAACAGAGTGTAGGTGAATATCTTGGCACAGCAGTGCAGAACAATTCCTGGACAATTCCTGACCAGCAGGTCCTGACACATGGGGATACTATGTGGAGACTTCACATTCAGCTTTGTTATCAGGGGCAGTAGGAATGTGTGTTTGGGATCCCCTCTGGAAGGTTCTCCCCAAAAGTACATCGCTCCTGCTGCACACTGAGTTTGGTCTGCACATCATGTGGCCTGTCTGCACACAAGGATTTGGGGCTGGAACTGCCTCCTGCGGATCCTCCCACTTTTCTCTGGGCTGTGTGGATGGTTTTAGCTTGAACAGAGTGTCACAACCATGACCTGAGGGCTGGCTCCACTTCTGGAGACTCTGTTCCTCATCTGGGAAAAAAAAAAGAAGGAGGGTTAAAATTAAATGAGCTCTGCCTGAAGACTCAGCAAAGGTGAGATTTTCTATGTGAAAGAGGATACAGGGAGAAGGAAGGAAAAGGAAGACTGGACCTTTCATGGAAAAGAGCCTGTTGAGGCCATGAGGACTCAATCCCTGTAGCCTGGCTCAGGAATTCTCTGGGTAGAGGGGCAGTGGCAGCGCTTTCCCTGCTTCTCTCTCCCCTCCATGTCTGTCAGCCCTTTCTGAAATAAGTATCTGAAGGATAGGCTTTAGAGGCTTTAGAATGAGAAGAAATAGAGGAAATGAACCATTTTCTGATGCTGAGTCAGCCTTGCTCTGTTCACCAGTGACAAGCTCTGCAGCAAAGCCCAGACGCTGTTTATTTAACAAATTTCAGGGTCAGAGTGACCATGTTGGAAACAAACAAGAAAGAAATACAAATTTTATTCAGCAGTAGTAACAAAGTCAGAAAGATTGGTACAACCAGGATTTTGATTAGTCATTAAAGCCACTGTGCAGAGTTGCTGTTCAGGTCCTCCTGAGGGTGGCCAGGTTTAGGATGGAAGTGGCAAATTGGCTTCCTCTTCATATTGATGCCAGGGAATTAAAGGATGACCCCATTCTGCAGAATAGCAGTGTAACCCCCCTAATTTCTAAAAATTTCAGTGGTCCAAGCATCTGCTTCTGTGAATTTCCATATTTCAAGCTCTTTTTGGTCATGGGTGCAAAGGTGTGTTCAGTGGAATTGGTACGAGCAGAGAGAGCACAGGAATTAGTGTGTGTAGCTTGCCAAGCCCGTCTGATCCAGTGATGCCCTGCCTTGCTTCGCGGCATGGTTGGGAGCCGAGTCTGGAGAGGGCTTTGTGGTCTGTGCCAGAGCTGGTATTTGCCAGCTGTGCCGCTCTCTGGCATCAGAGAGGTGATATTTGGCATCAGACATTCTCAGCTGCTCTGTGTTATCTCACAGAATGACAGAGTGGTTTGGGTTGGAAGGGACCTTAAAACACATCCAGTTCCAACCCCCTGTCATGGGCAGGGACATCTTCCACTAGACCAGGTTGCTCCAAGCCCTGCCCAACCTGGCCTGGAACACTTCCAGGGATGGATCATCCACAGATTCCCATGGGCAACAACTTACTGATGTGAACATGAGTACCAGGAACATACCTCTTGTAATTTCCCAGCACTAGTGAATCTACACTTTACTCAGAATGATTCAGTTCTGGAATTAAAGAATCAGATAAAGTCCCACTTAAAGTGCAAGGGAATGTTGTAGTTCCTTCCCCAGATCTGCAGCCCTGCCTGGCGTAGGGTTGTTTCCTTTCCCAAAAGTCGGGGATGCAGAGCCGGCTCTGCCGATCTGCTCTTGGGACAGAAAGGGAAGGGTGTTCCGTGCGATCCCAACCCCTCTCCTGCCATCTAGAGGTGTCAGCCCCTAAGAGACCTGTGAAATGAACGCTGTCCTGCGCTGGATATATCCCCAGGGTTTACTATGACACACCCTCTCCAGCCAAGAGATCCACAAAACACCATGAAACTCATCTGCTGAGCCCAAGGAGACAGAGTTTATTCCCTGGGAATGGGGCAGTAAGGGTCATTCCAGGGGAATACAGCCAGGGAACAGGACCGAGCCCAGATACCCTGGCTCTGAGCCACGTGCCCTCAAGCCCCCACACTTCTGGCTGTCTGTGAGGTGCCACATCTCCAGGTCACCTCACCAGCAGTGCCTTACAGAGAGGTCACCTCCACCACAGTGTCCCAACACACGTGGCTCCTCTCCTCATTCCCTGCTTTCTCTTCAAAGGCACGTCGGAGTGCAACTTTGACGGAGTGATGGAAGCGGCGCCGCCGGCAGCTCCCCACCAGGACATAAATCACAGGGTTCAGGCAGCAGTCCAGCAATGCCAGCAGCAGAGGGATGTCATTTTCAGGGAATAAATCCCCTGAACTGGGAAGATTGAGGAAAACATCCATGCAGAAAGGAATGCCGAAAGCGAAGAAGACAATGATGTTGAGCAGGATGGCAACATAGAGCCTCCCTGGGTGTCGTCTCTGGGAGCCACAGAGGAGCTTGGTGATCAGGAACAGGTTGGAAACCAACATCAAGACTGACAAAATCACTGAAAACGCCAGGACTACACCTGGAAGAACTTCCCCAGAGTGTTCACTGAAGGTGTAGGTGACATAGAGCAAGGAGACAAAAACCCCGGCGAGGGCCCAGAGTGTCCCGCTCACGATGCCCGACAGGTGCCTGGGGCGGTGGCAGCGGTACCAGATGGGGAAGAGGACGGACACACAGCGCTCCACACTGAGGGCTGTCAGCAGCCCCAGGCTGCTCAGGTCAAACACGTGGCACAGAAATCCAACCACAAATACAAAATCTGCATAGAGAGGAGCAAGTTCAATCAAAGAAGTACAAAATGTTACTAAGATAAAAAAAAACACTAGAATCAGGAAAAACATGAGAATGAGGGAGAAGTCAGCAACAGCCAGGTTTAGGATGTAGACAGTGAAAGGGCTCTGCTTCATGTGGAAACCCAGGAACCATATGACCATCCCATTCCCCACCAGCCCACAGAGGGAAATCCCCAGGCAGACACCCCCAAAGACAATCAGTTTGTACGAAATGATCGAGCAAGTATCGTTGATAAATTCCTCAATGTCCAGAGATCCATAAGTCATGTTCAGAGTGAGGTTTCTTGTGTCAGTCTCCTCCATGGCGAATGACCCTGCTCCAGGTGGCCACCTTCTCCCTTTCCCACCACCTCCTAGGAGAGACAGGGAACCAGAAGGGAACGAGGGCCATCAGTATTCCCAGCACCCACCACCTGTCCCCATGCTCCCATGTCAGACCCAGGAAGAACCTCATTGCCCTGCTGTGCCCAGGACAGGCTCCCACCCCTCCAGCCCTGTCCCTGGGCAGGAGACGTCTCCCACCTGTCCATCCCTGCACTCCTACCTCCTGGTGCTCCTGGGAACAGGGCTGTCACAGGAGCCCTGGCACATGGGACCTCCAGGCCTGCCAGGAGAGCAGGTCTGGTGGTGGCTGCTGGAACCACCCGCTGTGCTTCAGCCTCATCCCTTTTGCCAGGGGTGCAGATCTTCAGCCAGAGATCACATCCCCTGGTCAGGAGCCTCCCCTCACAATCTCTCCACATCGGTGACAGTTTCCCCTCACATGTCCTGTGTGCGGAGATCTTGTCAGTAGGAGTTGACCACGTCACCCCCTTCCTCTCCATCCCTCGTTCTACAGCAGGAGGTGCTGATCTATTATGACCCCATTAATACAGGCACTAGGACTCTATAATTTTAAATGCCATATAAATGAATTTAAAGCTATGGAGAAGGAGGGGAGAGCATAGATAATATTTTGTCCTTCCAGGTGCTGAGAATCCTGGGTCAAAACTGTCCTCTGATGAGCCTGTGGGGCCAAGCACTGGCCTTGCCTCCACTTGCTGTGTGAAATCACCAGTGCCCAGACACAGAACAGTACGAGGGCTTTGCCCACTGCCTCTAATCATACCCCTGTCAGACATGTGTCTCCTCTGAGATTACTTTTTGTGGGGTACATGGTGCTGCCAATGTGCTCTTATCTCCAGGGGGTTCCTGCCTCACAATCTCAACCTTTCACAGGACAGGGACTGTGCATTGTTTTGCATATTTTCTCTCCCTCTTCCATGTGTTTTCTGTCTCCTTTGGAGTTATATCCTAGCCATGTCATCCCCAAGACCCGTGTCCTCCAAGGACATCCTTGTTAATGACCAAGGTCTACAGTCTCTCCAGGGTGTCCAGCCTGGAGCTGCAGGAGTTGGGGCCAGAGGCAGACTTGAAACAAGGCATAGGCTGAAAGTCCCTGAATGAGTGGGGGATGGAGACAGATCTACAGACAGGTGCAGGTCCTGGAAGCGTATCCCAGAAGAAAGCTGGGAGAGGTTTTGAGCACCAGTTACATGTCATTAGAGGCACCGAGCAAAGCCCTTGTGCTGTTGCATGTCTACACATCAGTGACTGCTCACTCTTGAAGGTGTCTGGCTCATCTCTCTCGCCCTCCATCCCTGAGAATGATTTATATCCCCTGCTGCATTGACAGATGGACCAGCAGGCACACACAGAGAAAGCCAGAAGCCCCTTACATGATGGAGAATGGTAGGGGGAGAGGAAGGGGGTGACGTGGTCAACTCCTACTGACAAGATCTCCGCACACAGGACATGTGAGGGGAAACTGTCACCGATGTGGAGAGATTGTGAGGGGAGGCTCCTGACCAGGGGATGTGATCTCTGGCTGAAGATCTGCACCCCTGGCAAAAGGGATGAGGCTGAAGCACAGCGGGTGGTTCCAGCAGCCACCACCAGACCTGCTCTCCTGGCAGGCCTGGAGGTCCCATGTGCCAGGGCTCCTGTGACAGCCCTGTTCCCAGGAGCACCAGGAGGTAGGAGTGCAGGGATGGACAGGTGGGAGACGTCTCCTGCCCAGGGACAGGGCTGGAGGGGTGGGAGCCTGTCCTGGGCACAGCAGGGCAATGAGGTTCTTCCTGGGTCTGACATGGGAGCATGGGGACAGGTGGTGGGTGCTGGGAATACTGATGGCCCTCGTTCCCTTCTGGTTCCCTGTCTCTCCTAGGAGGTGGTGGGAAAGGGAGAAGGCGGCCACCTGGAGCAGGGTCATTCGCCATGGAGGAGACTGACACAAGAAACCTCACTCTGAACATGACTTATGGATCTCTGGACATTGAGGAATTTATCAACGATACTTGCTCGATCATTTCGTACAAACTGATTGTCTTTGGGGGTGTCTGCCTGGGGATTTCCCTCTGTGGGCTGGTGGGGAATG
This sequence comes from Manacus vitellinus, assembly GCF_001715985.3. Classification (NCBI taxonomy): domain Eukaryota; kingdom Metazoa; phylum Chordata; class Aves; order Passeriformes; family Pipridae; genus Manacus; species Manacus vitellinus. Next base: position 2,772,588 of record NW_021940666.1, read on the forward strand.
GGATGGTCATGTGGTTCCTGGGTTTCCACATGAAGCAGAGCCCTTTCACTGTCTACATCCTAAACCTGGCTGTTGCTGACTTCTCCCTCATCCTCCTGTATTTCCTGATTCTATTAGCCTTTTTGACCTTAAAAGTATTTTGTACTTCTTTGCTTCATTTTGCTCCTCTCTATGCAGATTTTGTATTTGTGGTTGGATTTCTGTGCCACGTGTTTGACCTGAGCAGCCTGGGGCTGCTGACAGCCCTCAGTGTGGAGCGCTGTGTGTCCGTCCTCTTCCCCATCTGGTACCGCTGCCACCGCCCCAGGCACCTGTCGGGCATCGTGAGCGGGACACTCTGGGCCCTCGCCGGGGTTTTTGTCTCCTTGCTCTACTTCACGTCAACCAAAGACTCTGAGGAAGTTCTATCAGATGTAGCCCTGGTGTTTTCCATGATTTTGTCAGTCTTGATGTTGGTTTCCAACCTGTTCCTGTTCACCAAGCTCCACTGTGGCTCCCAGAGACAACACCCAGGGAGGCTCTATGTTGCCGTCCTGATCGAAGTCATTGTCTTCTTCGCTCTTGGCATTCCTTTCTGCCTAGAGATTTTCCTCAATATTCTCAATTCTGATGAAATATTCCCTGACAACACCTCTTTGCTGCTGGCATTGCTGGACTGCTGCCTGAACCCTGTGATTTATGTCCTGGTGGGGAGCTGCCGACAGTGCCGCTTCCATTGCTCTGTCAAAGTTGCGCTCCGACGTGCCTTTGAAGAGAAAGCAGGGAATGAGGAGAGGAGCCACGTGTGTTGGGACACTGTGGTGGAGGTGACCTCTCTGTAAGGCACTGCTGGTGAGGTGACCTGGAGATGTGGCACCTCACAGACAGCCAGAAGTGTGGGGGCTTGAGGGCACGTGGCTCAGAGCCAGGGTATCTGGGCTCAGTCCTGTTCCCTGGCTGTATTCCCCTGGAATGACCCTTACTGCCCCATTCCCAGGGAATAAACTCTGTCTCCTTGGGCTCAGTCGAGTTCTTCCTGTGCATTAAATAAAAAGCTATTTGTCTGGTCCAGTCCCCATTTTCTCTCTTCATTTTACCCTCTGTTTATTTTAATTACAATTTGCCTTATATTTAGTTCTGTCATTGACAGTAATTCAAGTCTTATTTCCTCCCATACATATTGTGCAATGAGGATTTCTGGTTCTTCTCAGATCCCTCCCTAGTGCAAAGCACAGCTATGACGGAAAGACATCCTAAGGAAGCTCCAGAATAGCCATAATGGATAAGAAGATGGAGAAAATCATATTGCCAAATATTCATGAGATTCATCAATTAAGAACACAGAACAATAAAACAAAGCAATTAAGTGTGTGCTAATATTAATATAATTACCAGCACAGAAAAAATCTATATAACCCCGGAATATCTGTCAGTGAAGGAGGATATTTTCTATCCTATTTATCTTCCAAAGTTTCTTTCCATTAGTCATTTCCTCTACTCAGAGAAGACTGCAAGTCAGTGCCCTAAAATTTGGTCTGTGTTCAGAAGAAATTGGACTTTATGGGCTCATTCCTTCTTCATTTTAAGGTGATTTAAAAACAGCTTCTTTGTGAGAGGTCCCAAGAGATCCCAAGGGAAAAAATTCTGAATCACCTGTATGTACATTATGGAAAAATAGCATTAAAAATTAGAGAATAGTAGAAATGGGACTCAAATTTCAGCTTTCAGGAGCTCAAAACAGGAAACAAAAAGCAACTACAGGCATTAGGGTGAATCATTAATTCTTTTAAGTGATGCTTTTCAAATAAATAAAAAGGTAAAGAAACAGAAAAAAATGTAAAAAATAATAGAAAAAAGAAGCTTTCCTTTAGGAAAACAATTCCAGATAAAGGAGTGAAGGTTTTTCAAAGAAAATTACCTATGTTTCCTTTTCCTAACAATTTTGGTTCAAAGAATAAATATTAGGTAGTTTTATAGGACGAATAATCCCATCTTGTACCTCAAGGGATTGGGTCTATAGAGTAATTTGTTCCAATTCATGTTATTTATTTACCTTTTTCTGTTTCCTGTATTTTTTTCCCTAATCTTGAAATTATTTTTATTGGTAAAGGAGATTTAAAAGCCATGGATTCTTATCTGTCCTTTTCAAGGAAGAAACAACAAGCAATTCACACTTTAGTTAAATGCAGAAAGTCTGTCCAGGGCTGGAAGAAATTAAAATAACGTCACTCTTTGACATGTTCACATTAGGAAGCCCAGAATGGCTCTCTGAGCTGCAAAAGGGTGCTCAGATATGGGTATTTAAAATTAAGTGGGATAAATTCCTCCTTCTTGCAGGAGTTTTATGTTTGATTTCAACAGGAGGAAGGTTGTTTCTCATCTCATCTTCAGCGATCCGAGTGAAAAGTGACTGAGAATTCACGCACTTAGGAATGACAGGGATTTATTGAGTGAAGTGCAAATTCTAAGCAAGATTCCTTTGAGGAAATTCAGACACCAAGACATTTCACCTTATCAAATTAATGTTCTTTAATAGTCACTTGTGGTCCAAATACAGCTCAAGAAAATTCTGTGGTCCAGGTCCTTGTGTGATTTCACTGATCATGGACAGAACTCATTTAATCAGCTGAACTATCTACAGTGAGGATACTGAAGGTCAGGTGCAATGAACCTTCCCCAAAACCTTGGAGTTCTTCAACTCTGCCCACTCTTGTCTCTAGACCAGGCTTTTAGGAGGACATAGTTACTGAGTCCCTGGTTTCCCGCTCATCTTTGTCGTCCCCTGACTCTTCAAAGGCCCTCTGGAATGCCAGCCCAAGGGTGAGCTTGAATCTCCGATCCCTGTAGCTTCCCACCAGGAAGTAAATGACAGGGTTGAGGGTGCTGTTGACACAGGACAGCACAAAGCCAATCTCTGGGGAGTAGAGAAATTTGTAGCCCAGGAAGTCGAAGAGGATGAGGATGCTGAGGGGCACGGCAAAGATGAGGAAGAGGAGGATGGTGAGCATGATGATGGTGAAGAGCCGGCCCGTCTGGAAGTGCTGGGAGCTGCACTTGACCCTGAGGAAGAGAGTGAGGCTGAAGAGCAGCATGAGGGGTGCGCAGATGAGGAAGTCGAAGGTCCCGATGGTGATGAGCAGGCTCTGGCAGAGCTTGGGAGAGGGGCGGATGGTGCACAGAATGTACCCCAGTGTGTTCAGCAGCAGGGACAGAGCCCAGAGCAGGCCGGAGATGATGGCAGACAAGTGTTTGGGGCGGTGGGCCCGGCACCAGATTGGAGAGAGCACAGACAGGCACCGCTCGATGCTGATGACTGTCAGTAGGTACAGGCCGGTCCCATACATGGAGAGATCCAGGAAGAGGAATATCCCAAACTGCACCCCCACGTTGAACTGCATCAGGTACTGGACGGTCTCGATGGCGATGCAGAGCAGGTACCCAAAGTCGGCGGCTGCCAGGTTCAGGATGTAGACTGTGAAGTGGTTCCTGCGGATGCGGAAGCCCAGGTACCACAGGACCAGGGCGTTCCCCACCATCCCACAGGCAGAGCTGATGAGGCAGAAGCTCTCCATGAACTTCAAGACAGCATAGGATGGCTCCTGTTGTCCCACAGCCCCGCTCTGGTTAGTCCCAAGGGCCTGGGTGGTTGTGGCTGGAAGGAAGATTGGTGTGGCTGTGGAACTCATAATGGGTGATTCCAGACACACCTGGAAAAAGAAAGGGCAGAGGTGGTAACTTCAGGGTGACTTTCCATCATGGTGACCTAGTGGTGTTCCTGGTTTTGTTCCAGGTCTTTGTAGCTAGAATTTGGACCTTAAAGCTCATCCAGTTCCACCCCCTGCCATGGGCAGGGACACCTCCCACTAGACCAGGTTGCTCCAAGCCCTGTCCAACCTGGCCTTAAACACCTCCAGGACAGGTCTTCCAGACTCCCTCTGAGCAACCTGTGCCAGGGCCTCACCACCCTCACAGGAAGAATTTCTTCCCAATATCCCACCTAAACCCACCCAATGTCAGTTTAAAGCCAAACAGAAGTCAGTGTTAACAACTCGGGGATAATTGTTCTGTGGAGATAGGATTAGGTGGGACAAAAATCTTGTCAGAAGTGTGAAGGCTCCAGGCAGCCAAAATACATGTTTAATTAGTGTAAAAACTGGTTGAGTTCAGTCCTATGTGCATGCCCAGAAAACATGGTAGGAAGTACCTGGTCTAGTGGAAGGTGTCCCTGCCCATGGCAGGGGGTTGGAACTGGATGAGCTTTAAGGTCCCTTCCAACCTAAATCACTCTGTGATTCTATGATTCTATGGAAACATTTCATTCTATAGAAAGCTGGTAGTTTTTTTATATTGATGACTGATTTCTATTTTAATTAAGATATTAATTTGCCACTTAATGTGGTTGGTTTGTTCTCTTTGGTCCTATGTACAGACAATAAACATTTTGGTCTGGCACAGTCAGCCCTTCCTCAGAAACTGTAAGAACCATATGTAAGAAACCACAAAATATCTCATCCTCACAGGAGACTGGACTTATGGGTCTGATAATTCACCCCATTCCCTGAGGCAGTTCACTGTTTCCTCCCCCATGGTACTGAGATCTGAATGAGAACCTTGGTAATAAGAAAAAGTAGAAAAATAGGTTTGACGCCTTTTTTTTTCTTTTCTCTGATAAGAACACATACTGTGGTGTTTTTGCTCCCTCTCTCTCAGCCAGCTGCTAATTTGGACATGGTAGGCAGAGAAGCGTCATGAGAGATGGGTTAAAAAGAAGAACAAGCCAAAACAGGGATTACTGGGAACTATGTCACTGAACCATCTAACTAGCACGAATCCTCTGTTCTCTCTTTGTAAAACACATGGATACAGACTTCCAAAAACAAAAAATGTGACAGATTGAATCACTGTTGTTTCATCCTAGCACTCCAGACACAATGACCATAGTTTTGCATGGACAGAGGCAAGAGAAATGCATGATGCAGGGAATTTCAAGGCCAGGTTGGACAGGGCCTGGAGCAACCTCTTCCAGTAGAAGGTGTCCCTGCCCATGGCAGGGGGCTGGAATGCAATGATCTTTAAGGTCCCTTCTAACCCAAACCATTCCAGGATTCTGTGATTTCCTTCAGGATTGACTGAAAGCAGGGAACTTCTGCCACTGCACCACACTGTTAGATAGTGGTGGATGATCCCATCCTCAGCTCTTATGGGACCTCAGGTCTAACCTCAAGACTTTAGGGCCCAGCCTTGTGGCTGTTCCACCCTCATCTGGGGTGGCCACAAATCATCAGATTTTGGTTCACAGCAGAAATTAGTTGAAGCAGCATCAAACTCTTGGCAGCAACCCTGCTGCAAGGACAGCGGAAGACCCGGTGGTTAAGGTGGTTTCCTGGCCTTTAGAAGACCCAAGGCACTGCTCTCTCTGCCACAAGATATCTGTGCAAATCTGAAGCAAGTTTCCAGTCCATCTGGAGAGGTCATGAACATTTGAGTGCCATTGTATTCCCTTGGAAAGACTGAATTCTTGTCTCCAGGACACATTCCAGACATGAATCTACTTCCTTAATAAAACTAACTAGTGAAAGTTCTCCTCAAACAGCAGCAGCCTGAGTCCAGGTGGTCTTTTTCTGTCTTGGAATTAACCAGGTTTACCTGCAAAACCTGCCTGCAAAACCACTTAGACTAAGGACAAAAAGTTATGCTGCTGTAATGCAGGTCTCTAAATAATGACATTTATATTACAGAGGTGTATTTAGAGCAATCCAATAGCACTTGTTCATGGAAAAGCATCCCTGGAACGAAGTTCTTCTTACCTTGAAAATGATCACAACAATGATCTGACCTACAGTAAATTTCTAACCAGCAGGAGAATATTTGATCTTCTCCTTTCCTCCACTGTTTTTGGTTTTCCCCCCTTCCCCTCACCATTTCCCCAAGAGCCTGAGAGAAAGCATTAGAGTGCAATGGCAAAGATCCATCTAGGAATTTCTCACCTTCTTGTGGGTTCCTTTGAATTTCAGTGATGGCTTTGCAGCAGCTGCCTGGTGTGGATCTACTGGGCAATATTGTCCCCTGAATTCTGTGGCATAGGGTCCAGACAAGGTCCTTGTGTCAATACTGCAGTGCTGGGCTAATCAGACACTTTAAAAAGCCAGCATGACACACACCAGCCAATCGCTCTTCAGGGGAGAACATCATGTGTGTGTGATAACTGAACCACTTCCCCTTCCCCTCTTCACAGTGTCATGGAAACAATTTTTATTTTACTAATTCTCCTCTTTCCAGCCAGTTTTGTCCACACAAACCCACCCCTTGCCTCTTGCATTGATGTTTCCTACCCATGTCCCTGAGATGCTCTGGTTTCACAGCCCATGAAGATGATGCTTTACTGCTGCTCGGGGTTACACAGAGAAATTTTCATTCCTTTCCCAAAACACCTTTGCTGATGGTTTTGCAACCTCCATCAGCACAGCTGCTCATCCCTATTGTCCCTGCCCAACCATAACACACCCATCACCACACTGTCCTCTCCTGACCCACAGCCTCTCCCAACAAAATTCATCACCGTATTTAGTCCCTATATTTTCATCCGACCTTCCCTGGAGGAGGATCCACCCAAAATTCACACCTCAGCACCCATAACTTCCCAGCCTCTGCTTGTTCTGCCCCCAGTGAATAATTCTGGTGGCAGGAGCTCTTTCAGTGCAGCTCCACACCCCACCTGCCACTTCAGTCTTTCAGCACAGTCCTTCACCACACCTCGGGCACTTCCGATTTCACAAAATCCCTCAAGAAAGCCTCCAGACTTTCACTTCCAGTTTCACAACTTCCCCCCAGACAGCACCTCAGCCCCAGCCTGCCCACCATCAAACCCATGGCTCTTCCCCACACAGAATTTACCACATACTCACAGTATCCCACTCATCTTCTCACCATGCACACCACACACCCACGAGGACTCCCACCACAGTGCCCAGATCCAAAGGAAGTGCAGTGAAAACAGAGAACACACCTTTCTCCTTTCCTGGCAGCTTGTGTCTTTACAGAGAACTATTTCACAACAGGAGGTACCAGCAACTCTTGATTTTAACTAGTGCATGAATCACTTCTGCTGGTCCATCCGGCCAGGGGAACAAAGGCACACAAAAGTGTGACACCAGCCAAATTATTGCCATTTGTGTCACTGGGTATAGAAATGGGCAGATCCACCCCAAATTTGCTTAGCACATCAGATACAGATTTGGACATCTTCCTCTTCCTTTCCCAAAGACTGTAAGACTGCTTTAACTTCATCACCCAATAGTTCTTCCTTGAGTTGTTGCTGGTAGCCCTTATTAACCTGGCCAGGACTCCAGTGTAAAATGCTATTTAAATTAAAAGACTATTTGCACCCAGAGCACTATTTAATCTCCTCATAAATTGGAGGGTTTCTCTTTTCCCTGTATGGATCACTGGCATTCTGTGTCAGGAGATGGTCACATCACCTTGGCTGTTTTCAAAAATACACAGGAAACTTCAGAGCAGTGATGGGTTTAAGTGATGCTTGAATTCATTGCATCCTGGAATGGTTTGGGTTGGAAGGCACCTCAAAGATCATTGAATTCCAACCCACTCCATCAGCAGGGCCACCGACCACTAGACCAGGTTGCTCCCACCTGGCTTTGAACAATTCCAGGGATGGGGCATCCACAGTTTCTCTGGGTAACCTCTACCAGGGCCTCACCACCCTCACAGCCAACAATTCCTTCCCAATAGCCCATCTAACCCTCCCCTCTAGCACTTGAAAGCCACTCCCCCTAATTGATCAAGTGATCATAGGAAAGCCTGGACTTGCAAAGACTCAACTCAGCTGACTTGCACAGATGCACAAGAGCTGACTTCCTCCCCTCCCTCAGTTTCCCAGTTTGTAAAATAAGGGGTTTTTTCCCTTACTCTGTAATTCCCTGACTTTTGCTGAAACCTGCAAGTTCTTGCAAGAGACTTTATTCACTGGGCTGTCAGTGATGAAATTTCATGTCAAACAGGGACTTGGAGGGTCATCAAGAGGTGACCATCTTCTGTCTCTCTTCTACTTACTACTAGAGATCTCTGATTTTTTATTTATTTTTATTTTTTTAATGAAGATTCCTGATGGATGTGGTTTACTTTTTGAATAAAACCTGATTTAGAAGTCCTGTTTTATTTCTCACAAAACTATAAAGCCAAAGCAGTGGATCCAATGGGCCCCTTGGGACTTGGGAAAACCACAAATCCTGGTTTCATGATGGATTTTGGGAATGGTTAACTGGACTAGGTCACATCACATGCTTGTCCAGTTTAATATTCAGCTCATCCATTGCCTGTTAGCTCAAGGAATCCTGGAATCAGTCAGGTTGGAAAAGCCCTCTAAGATCAGCGAGTCCAACAGTTCCCCCAGCACTGCCAAGGCCACCACTAAACCATGGCCCCAAGTGCCACATCCACACAAGTTTGAAACCCCTTCAGCACCCTCTCAGTGAAGAAAGTTTTCCTACTATCTGATGTAAACTTCCCCTCCCAGGACAGGATTAATTTCTCCTCCTTCCCAACTTCCTTTCATTCAGCCTTCACACCTCCCTCCTGCAGCCCCAAGAGCCCTGCAGAGGAGACATTTCCTTGGAGAGGCTGCAGGAGTTCTACAGAAACAGGGAATTAAGCCCTTGAGGTGGGAGATTTCCTTGGAGATGCTTAAGAAGAGCTACATAAACAATTTTCTTCTCAGCCTTCTCTCTGCTTGCTGGGCTGCGTGTGCAGCCTTCAGTGCCCACCCATCTCCAAGCAGCCTCCAAAGCAGCTCTCGTGGGCAGGAAACATCCAGATACACCTGCTGATACAGGAAAGCAAGAAATTCAATTAGGTGGGATTATTGCACCTCCTAAGCAAGCACTGCAAGCTTTCCAGAGGCTGTTCTCTGTTTTTGAAAGAATGGGCTCTATCTCATTCATCCCAGGAAAGGCAGAGGTTGAGGAGATAAAATCTTGCAGCCCTTACACAAACAATTAGATCTTCAAACACAGAGAAGGTAACGTTTCCACATTCTATGCATCCTTTCCCTTTTATCCTTCCTCTTTTCTTTCCTCTTTCTGCTTTCCTTTCCTCTTTCCCCCCCTCATTTAACAAATGTGAAAATACAAAGAAGAAATTTTCACTGAACCATCTCTGGCTCTCTTTGCCCAGAACCACATCCAGAGCCAGTCCTGCAGTCCCAAATTAAGTTCTTTAATTCTCTTTCCCATTAACCACCTGAGATTTTAGGGGAAAACACTTGCAAGAAGGAGGTGGTGCAATTTCTCATCCTTTCTTGAAATTAAAACAGTCCACATTGTATTTCTTTCATATTGCAGTTGACTACATTATATCACATAACTCTAATCTGTCCTTTGAAAGATACTTTTAGAGGGAAGACCTCTAAATTTTGCCCCCTTTCTTGAATACCTTTTACCTCCTGCCAGTACAACTGGAAGCAGAGGAAAAGTCCCAAACTTTCCCAACTTCCTCTCTAGGCTTCCCTTTGTGGGCAATTTTGAGAGCAATTTTGGGTTTTCTCCATTTCCTGTGGATGCTTGAGCAGCTTTTTGCCTGCACAAGGGTTTCTGATTTTGAAATTGTAAAGCAAAAGCCTGGATCAGATGGACCCAATGCCAGAAGGATGGGCATTTAATAATTAAAAAACCTGAGGAATTGTTTTGCCTTTATTTTTCCACATTCCCAGGTGCTGCATCGAATATCCCCCACCGCCTTAACATGGACAACGCCAGCAGCGTGAAGGAATTCATCCTCCTGGGCCTCTCGGAGAACCAGGGGCTGCAGAAAATATATTCAGTGCTCTTTCTGGCTTTCTATCTGATCACTGTGGCAGGAAATCTGCTCATAGTGGTCACTGTCATCAGCAGCCAGGGCCTCAACTCGCCCATGTACTTCTTCCTCTGCTACCTGTCCTTTGTAGACATCTGCTACTCCTCCACCACGGCTCCCAAAATGATTGCTGGCCTGTTGGGGGGGAGTAAAAGCATCTCCTTCGTGGGCTGCATGGCCCAGCTCTTTGGGTTTCACTTCTTTGGCTGCGCTGAGATCTTCCTCCTCACGGCCATGGCCTACGACCGCTACGCTGCCATCTGCAGGCCCCTCCACTACGCCGCCCTCATGAGCGGCCGCACCTGTGGCCTCATGGTGCTGGGCTCGTGGCTCGGGGCCTTCTTCCACTCCACCCTGCAGCTCCTTCTCACCATTTGCCTCCCGTTCTGTGGCCCAAACAAAATCAATCACTACTTCTGTGATGTCCACCCCCTGCTCCGCCTGGCCTGTGCCGACACCCGTGCCGTGGGCGCTGCCGAGGTGGTCAACGGTGGCTTGATAACTCTGAGTGCTTTTGCCATCCTGGTCTCGTCCTATGTTGTCATCCTGCTTTCCTTGAAAGGTCAGACAGCTGCAGGGTGGCACAGGGCCCTCTCCACCTGCGGCTCCCACATCACCGTGGTGATCCTGTTCTTCGGGCCGTGCACGTTCATCTACATCCGCCCCTCCAGCAACCTGGTGGAGGACAAAGTCGTGGCCGTGTTCTACTCCATCATCACACCCATGCTGAACCCTCTCATCTACACCCTCAGGAACCAGGAAGTGAAGAGTGCCATGAGAAAGCTGTGGAGCAGAAAAGTGGGAAGCCAAAATGCAAAGGTGCAGGACCATAGTCATGTTTCCAAAAGATCGGAGAAAATCGAGCATCTTTGGCTATGATTTCTTTTGTGACAATTCCTCACGACCTGCCCTTTAAAGGACAGCTTGCTGGGAGCTCCTGCTGTTATTAGGAAGGCACTAAAGGTTTATTTGTTGAGGGGAAAGACACTGTGAACTCTGTGATGAGCTGGCATTCCCTGTCTATTCTTTGTCAACAAGCACAGGTGCAGACCAGGGCCTCTTGAGCACAAACTCAACACCAGTGTTGAAATAAATACTATCAAAAGGACTGAAAATGTTGTCCAGGTAGAGCATCCCATTAAAAAAACAAACACGAAAACCTGATATTCTGTGGGAGTTGAGTCCTTTGCTGATGCAAGTAATGGGAGAGGAAACTTCTCCCCTTCCCCTCTCCCCTCAACAAATCCTTTCTGAAGTGTTCCAGACCAGGTTGGATGGGGCTTGGAGCAACCTGGGTTAAGGGAAGGTCTCCCTGCCCATAGCAGGGGGTGGAATGAGATGGTCTTTAAGGTCCCTTCCAAACCAAACAGATATTCTAGAATCCTACAAGTCTATTTACTTCTCCCATCCCTGCTGCCATCCTTCCAACCCTACCCTCTATCTTTCAGCTCGGCCTCATGTCTTTCATTTTCATCTTTAGACGAATAGAGAATCACACATCTAATGAAAGACACTTTCCTGACTGTTAAAAATTAAGGAGTCACCAAAGTAGGGCTTTGGAGGCACAAATTCATGGGAGAATAATAATAAAAAAGAATTGTTTAGCAACTATTCCAGTAGTCAAGATAACCCCTTACTTTAAGTAGGGTTGAAGGTTACAAGGTGTTCCCAGCCCAAGACAGGGTCAGGATAACACACAAAAATGTCCTTTATAACAAACACACACAAAAAAATTAAAATATATAATTGCTTTTAGCTTGTGTAGTATTTATTTGTGTAAATAAAATGCATATATGCTTCCCCCTTCCCCTATAGAAGCCTCTGACCTGAAAGATTTTCTCTTCGGTGTTGGGATAAATTGTGGGAAGGGGTGGGGGAAGCCTGGAAGTTGGATTTTGGATTTCTAATGTGGCTCAAACTGCCACAATAACACACACACACACAAAATACTAAAAATTTTTAAAAATCAATTTTTAAATGCTTTGGAGGTGAACACCAATGGAGTTTTTAGTGGTCTCATTTCTGCGTGCTGCTGAGCAAGTATTCCCCCAGAGCTTATGGAAGGTGTCACTGAAGGCAGCATTAGGCTTCTCCACATTTTATTAAAAATTCTTACAAAAACTTCAGACTTGAGCTAAAAAGTTGCTTCTGTGCTTTACACTGTGGCAGTAAAAATTACTGATAGGAAGAGAGGAATTCACCACAAACCTTTCCAAATTTTTGAAGTCATTTCCTGTGTTACTTCTTGTTTCAAATTTATATTCATCAGGCATCTAAGGGATAACATCTGTAGCACAGGTGTGATTTTTGTGGGGGTTTTTTGTGCAGTGGTAAGAGCGAGTTAATAAGAAATAAGGATGCAGATGAGAAATATTAGCTTAGGACAGAAAGCAGAATTTACATAAATTTATAGGAAATTTATATATATGAGACATGTATGAGACATCCTACGTAAGAGGCATCTTTACTCCAACACTTCTCTCCAGACACTCCCCTAAGAACTATCCAAAGAACAATTTGAGCTCCTTGTCCACTGATGATTTCTGACAAAACTTATTTTGCCTCTGGGATCTCCTTACTCCTGAGAGTCTTGGGCTTCTGCTACAGAAATAATTGTTCTTGTAGATGCTCTCGCAGGTTGGGGTTTTTTTCCAGACTGGGGAATTGAGACAGAGAGTTGGGCTGTTCTTTTCAGCCACTGCAGGGCTCAGAGTTGGCAGAGATTTCCACTTGCTTTCACAACTTCTAAGCAGCAAATTGCAGCTGAGACATTCTGATGAAACCCCCTGAAGTGCTTTGGGGAGGTCCTCAGAGGAGTGACAGCAAGAGAGCTCTCAGTGGAAATGTTTGGAGATTGTCCCTTGGTTTTGTTCAGGCCTGGCTGAAATCCTGCCCTTGAAAAGCAGCATTTCTGGTGAGTGACTTTTGTGGGGTCTATTTTATGATTGAGAAAAAAAACCCCTCAATTACAGCTTTAGAATCACAGGATGGTTTGGGATGAAAGGCACCTCCAAGCTCATATTGTTCTGACTCTCCCTGCCAGAGGCAGGGACACCTTCGACTAGATTGGGTTGCTCCAAGCCTCACCCAATGTGGTCCTGAGCACTTCCAGGGATATCACACAGGAGTGATCCTTGTGTAGTGCGGGGCAATGCTGCAAAGGTGAATTTGTGTGTGTTTGTCAGGAAAGGAGGGTCACCAACAGCTCGTTCACTCCCCCAGTGTCACTACAGGTGTGTTTAGGAGCTGTTCAGGACTAAGTCCAGCACCTGCCTCTTATTTTTACCACCCTTCTCAACTAAATAATCTGAACTTGCTATTACTTGTGTCAAGAATACATTCTGACTCAGATAGCACTCTTATTCCTTTAGGAAAGTATTGACTTGAACTTGAAATTGTCCCAAAAATACAGCAAAAAAAAAAAAAAGCAGAATATTTAACATGTCAGAGGTCAGTTTGTGCATGTTCTGATCCTGCCTCAGGTCTGATGTCATTCCTGTTGTCTCTTTTCTGGGCTCCAGGTCTTGCCTGAGTGGTGTCTAGGGAGAACACAAACAGTGGGACCCAGTTCATCCTCCACAGACTGACATAAGACAGGAGAGGAGCAGAAGTCTGCTTCTTGTTCTTTTTACTCTTCTACATCACTATCATTTTTGGAAACCTGCTCATCATCATGACTATAAAGACAAGTGACAGGCATGGTTGATCTGTCTGTTGGAGCCCCTCTGCTCTGAAGACAGGCTAGGACAGCTGGGGGTGTTCAGCCTGCAGAAGAGAAGGCTCTGGGGAGACCTTAGAGCCCCTTGCAGTGCCTGAAGAGGCTCCAAGAGAGCTGGACAGGGACTTTGGACAAGGGCCTGGAGTGACAGAACAAGGAGGACAAGCCATTTCCAGTACAGAAATGTAGAAATGACCCCAGAATCTCACAACTCTGGGCAATGCCCTTCTACTGCAAATTGACTGGCTGTGGTCAAGGCATGAATTTTCTAAAAACTTCTATTGGCAGAGGAATGAGATGTCCTTAAAATAGTTGACAATTCACTCATTTGACTGAAGGTAACTGGTGACACATGGAGATGAAATACAGCAGCAAGTCCTTGGCAGAAGAGGAAGGGTTTATCTTCACTGTGTAAAACTAAACCCAGGGGTGCAGTCAATAAGGTTTTCTTTCTGGATTGGAGGAGCAGCCCCTGAAGATGGAGCAGAAATGGCCTTCAAATTCAATAATCACATTCATTCTTTTTAGAGATTACATGCTTTCAGAGACTAGATTCTAGGCTTTAAAATTCATGCCATGGGTTTGATTCCTTGGCTGGCTGCTGGAACACTCCCACAGCCCCTCTCTCACTCATCCTCAACTGGATATGGGAAGAAATTGAAAGAAAAAAATCGAAATAAAAAATGCTGAGATAAAGATGGGGGATCTCTTCTCAATTAACACCATGTCTGGAAGAATCAGTTCAATCTGATTTGAACTTGAGCCACAGTTCTCAGGGACATATCCCCACTGATATGATGGTCTGCCCAGACCTTCCTTTGACTTGGGGATTGAACATTCATATTTGGTTGTGTTTACATCTCATCCTGGTGAGGCATTGATCCAGTCTATCCCTGGGAAACCAGGACTCCCTGTCCTGGCCCTGAATCTCTCTGATCTCAAGCAACATTTCCTGCTGCCTCACACTGGCTCAATGCACAGATCAGTGGTAGAACCCTACATTTGCCATTTTATTACTAGAAACTTCAGGCTTTTTTTCATACAAAGGTCTTGTGAGTGCTTGGAAGTGTGTGGTGTTTTCTCCTCTCTTCATCAACCCCCAGGACTCCACTCACAAAAGGTCCTCAAGTGACTTGGGACCCAACCAAGGGACCCAACCAGCAAAACTATTTAATAAGGCCCTCAGGGACCTGCTTGCAGTTTGCTAATGACACATTTCTCTCAGGTCCAACTCTCTTTTGCCTGTGTTTAGTCCCCAGTATGTTCCAGGAGTATTTATAGGCTGTGCTGGGGTGGGGTGACTTCAGGGAGAAGGAAGATGCGGGAAATGCAGAGCTCAGTTCTGAAAGCCTTGGAGATGTTCCCTCATTGGATCTCTCAGTGTAAGTGACAGACAGAAAACAGGACATTGATGCCATCACAGTAAAACCTGCCTGGCAAGAAAAAAAAACTGCCTTGAAAAATACCTGAAGCAAGTTTCGATGCAACAAGAAAAATAAGAGCAAGGGTACAGGAATTGCAAGCAGGAGGAAGAAGAGTGGAACAATTCTCTGACCTGTCTGGTGAAGAACTCGGAACATGGAGTGAATGATTTCAAATGTTTTCAGGCGACAAATGTGGAGCTCAGAAAGTTGATGTAGCAACATTTAGGAACTGGGTACTGTAGGAAGCATTTTTTCTCTCCTTTCCTTATGTTCTTCATGTCAGCCATGTGTATTAAAGCACATGTGTGTTGTGTTTATTTATGTGAAAGGCAGAGAGAAATCCTTGGTAAAGTGTTGAAAAATATGCAGAAACATGTAAATGCTAAATGTTGGCCATTGGGATCCTTTAAGGCAGCTTTACTTAATGCTGATGGCATCCTAGACATCTGGCCTGGGGCAGGTATCTGCTCTCCATTTGCACTCAAGGACAGAGGGACAATCTTTGATGGGCTAAATCATCTCCCTGTGGTGTAATGACCTAATAAAGGTCAACTGAGCTGTGTCTTTAAGGTGTTTCTTCCTCTTTCTTGACTACACAGGAAGGCAGAGCTGCTACACACCAACTGTGATGCCTGTTCTGAGCTCTCTGTCTAGTACAACCTCGGGGTGGCTGTAGACTCTTCACCCTTTCTGCACCTCTGGAAAACTACAGAGACTGTGGGAAAGAGAGAGGGAAAAGTGGGATCATTCCTAAAGTGATGCCATGATTTGCAGACAGATATTCTGAATTCTGTGCTTGAGATCTACCAGAAAGGAGGAGAAAATAGAGCAAGACCTGAGGAAAGTGCAAAAGGCAAGAGGCACGCAAGAAAATCAGATTCTGGTTTCTTGCTAGTAACCTCCTGCTTGCTGAGTTAGAAACTCTTGGGCACAAATGAGCAGCAAAGGAATTTCCTGGTGGGATTGTAAATGGAAATGGGCATTCCTCTGCTGGTCCCATTGGAACCTCCCCAAGACAGTGAGTGTATTTGTCTACTGGAGAACTTTAACAATTCCTTTAAAAAATAAAGAGGTAGAGAAACTGGGCAGGGGTTTGCAGCTTCTGCTTTGTTAGAGACCCTAATTTTGGGAGGGAGGGTGTGTTCTGATAACAGCAGGCCTAAGGGAGCACTCAAGCTTCCAAACAGCTGCTGGCTCGGGGGAGAGCATTTCCAGTGAGGAACCTGCTTTCTGTGCATATATTTCCAGTTTCAGAGTGGATGAGCTAACTAGAGAGTCCTTTCCTCAATTTAGAGGAGAGCCATTAGGAAAAGAACATGCAGCATCTCGTGCCTGAGCCATATATTGTAGAGAAGATGCTTGAGCATGGCAGGATTTACTTCCATCCTAGCCCTTCCAATTCCCAGCAGATAAAAGGACACTGTAGCATTTTTCCAGCTCTCTATTCTGTGAGAGTAGGATGTGGTGGAATTGCCATCCCTTCAGGGTTTGAAGTGACATGTGCATGTGGCACTTGGGGACATGGTTGAGTGGTGGGCTTGGCAGTGCTGAGGGAAGGGTTGGACTCCATGATCTCAGAGATCTTTTCAACCTCAATGATTCCATGATTCTGGGATTCCTCCCTGACAGAATAGGAGCACACATTTGTCACAACAACTACAGTGCAGGAAAACAGTGGGTTCAGGGCTGAGGGTCAGTGTGGAGGGGTCAGAGATCTGAAACGGGAGTGGGAAGGCAGAGGAGCAGGGGACAGTGCTCTTTGCAAACGCTGCTCACTGTGATTTAGGACATGACACTGTGCTTTCTGTAGCAGGAAAAACAGCAGCAAATGCACGCTGCTGTCACCATCCATGACCCTTGGAGCTGTAGCACATTCCCTTCTTCTGCTGGCCAGCCCATGACTGCCCCTCAACACCTGTGCCATGGGAGCCTGAGCTGCAGCCATGGCACGGAGCAACTTCTCCCAGGTGACTGAATTCATCCTCCTGGGGCTCTCTGACACCAGGGAGCTGCAAGTTGTCTTGTTCACCATCTTCTTCCTGGCCTACACCATGGTTCTGCTGGGGAACCTTCTCATCATTGTGACAGTCAGGACTGACCCCAAGCTCTCCTCACCCATGTACTTTCTCCTCTGCAACCTGTCCTTCCTCGATATCTGCGGGACCTCTGTCACCGTTCCCAGGATGCTGGTGGACCTGCTCTCCCACAGGAAGGCCATTGTGTTTGAAGGCTGCATCGCCCAGCTCTTCTTCCTGCACTTTGTTGGCTCCTCGGAGATGTTCCTCCTGGCCGTGATGGCCTACGACCGCTACACGGCCATCTGCAAGCCCCTGCACTACACGGCCATCATGAGCCGCTGGGCCTGCTGGCTGCTGGTCTGCTCCTGCTGGGCAGGGGGGTTCCTGCACTCCATCACCCAGACTTGGCTCACAATCCAGCTCCCCTTCTGCGGCCCCAACACCATCGACAGCTACTTCTGCGACGTGCAGCCCGTCATCCGCCTGGCCTGCGCCGACATCTACCTCACCCAGTGGCTCATGGCCTCCAACAGCGGCCTCATCTCCCTGGGCTGCTTCCTGCTGCTGCTCACCTCCTACACGCTCCTCCTGCTCTCCCTCCGGGGACGCCTCACCCAGGGCCACTGCAAGGCGCTCTCCACCTGCGCCTCGCACCTGCTGGTCGTCACCCTCTTCTTCCTGCCCTGTATCTTCATCTACCTGAGGCCCCCCTGCACCTTCCCCTTCGACAAGTACGTCTGTGTCATCTACACCATCTTGTCCCCGCTGATGAACCCCCTCATCTACACCCTGAGGAATAACGAGGTGAAGGAATCCATGCAGAGGCTCTGGAAGTGCTGCAGCATCTTCTGAGACTTGCACCTGGCGTGACGTTCCTACAGACTGATGGCTTGGTGACTAATGCCTCCACCCTTCAAATTAGGTGTGTGGATATATACACACACATATATAAATATTCATATTAAAAATCCATGTTGAAAAATTGAAACTTTTTAAAATATTAAAAATCCACGTTGAAAAAACCAAAACTTTCTAAACTGTTTCATTCGTGTGGGATCATAAGTTTCAACTAAATAAATCAAGCACAAGCATTTCCTCTCTCTCTGCCGTGCTGTTACTGTGCTGTGACAGCAGATGGCAGAGGCACATGCACTTAGTGTCCCCAAATTCCCCCACTGACACCGATGTTCTCAGGTGAAGGCAGAGACAGTGCAGACATTGTTTGTAGGATTTTCTTCCGACATATAGGGATGGGAACTCTTTTAACCTTTCAGAACATAGTCCTAATTCTCTCACTGAAGTGCATTATTAAAAACATATAAGAGACAAAATATAGAGGAAAGAGAGGGATTTTGGACAAGAACATGCAGTGACAGGCCAAGGGGGAATGGCTTCACACTGACAAAGGGTGGGTTTCAATTGGATGTTAGGAGGAAATTCTTCCCTGTAAGGGGAGTGAGGCCCTGGCACAGGATGCCCAGAGAAGCTGTGGCTGCCCCATCCCTGCAAGTGTTCAAGACCATGTTGGACAGGGCTTGGAGCAACCTGGGCTAGTGGAAGGTGTCCCTGCCCATGGCAGGGGGTGGGACTGGATGATTTTTACAGTTCCTTCCAATCCAAACCATCCAGGGATTCTGTGATCCTATGAAGGAGTGACAAAATCCAGCATTCTGCCTGGGGAGATAACAACAGTGTCTGGGGAAGAAGATTAAGGAGAAGGCAGTAGGATTTTGTTCTGTGATGTGTTTTTAATAAGCAACATTTCCACCTCACAGTAATTAAGTTTCTCTATTTCTGAGGGCAGCAATGACATCACCAAATCCATCAGGGTTGGAAGTGCAGTGGCTGCACCAACCAGAATGATTTAGGATTGGATTCATCCCATCAAAATTAGAATCACAGAATTATTTATATTGGAAAAGCCCTCTAAGACCAGCAAGTCCATCCCTTCCCCCAGCACTGCCAAGGCCACCACTAACCCACAGCCCCAAGTGCCACATCCACGTGCCTTTTAAATCCCACAGCGATGGTGACTCCACCACTGCCCTGGGCAGCTGTGCCAGGGCTGGACAACCCTTCTAGGAAGAAAGTTTTCCCAATATCCAATCTAAATTGTTGCAAAGGAAGTGGGAGGTTCAAATTCCTCTCTTAAATTAGCCCTCACTCTCACACCAGCAGAAAGAAGAGGAAGATCAGAAGCATCAGGGAGTCCCTGATCCTCCTGCTTAAGAGAGATTTCCACCTATCTCCCACCTTGATGCAAATCAGACTTCATTTGAATGGTGAATTCCTACTTAGAATCATGATTGGATCACCATGGAATGGTTTGGATTGGAAGGGAGTTTTTCTCTTTAGTATTAGAGGGAAATGCTGAAATATTAAAATGTCCTCCAGGTCAATTGGGTAAATTTCAATGGAGAAAAAAATTAAAATGTATCCCTGTGATAATTTTTAAGAATTCCAATCAAGTTTTTATTAGACATTTCAGAATGTATATTATAGAAATCACAATCAATCTTATCATATTTCATAAAATTCTGGTTTAGATGGCATAAAATTAGGCAGGAAATCACACCCAGAGACTGGTCACCCAGTTTTGGACTACATGTTTTGTGTTCCAATGACATCTCCCAGCTCAGCTTTAACAAAAAACCAAATGAAAATTCCATCTTTTTGGGAGCTGGTGTCTCAATACAAGGATGGGACTTGGAATAGCCTGGTCCAGTGGAAGGTGTCCCTTCCCATGGCAGGGGGTTGGAGTGAACGAGCTTTAAGGTCCCTTCCAACCCAAACCATTCTGGGAAGACAAACAATTCAATGCAATTGATTTTTCTCTCCAGGAAACATCTTGGCATGACTTTAATAAGGCCTCAGTTGGTGCTGTTAAAAAGTTGGGCCTGACAAATTGCAAAGGTGCAACTTTGGCAGTTGAGTTTGGAAGCGTCTGGAAATTGGCTCCACTGCGCATCATTAAAACCACAAGTTCTTTCTCTCCTGGAAATTAGCAGCTCTGAGCTCACTGTCATCCAGAGGACAGGG
The DNA here is from genome assembly GCF_001715985.3 of Manacus vitellinus. Lineage (NCBI taxonomy): Eukaryota > Metazoa > Chordata > Aves > Passeriformes > Pipridae > Manacus > Manacus vitellinus. The sequence continues at coordinate 2,792,633 of NW_021940666.1, forward strand.
GAAAATGGCCTCAAAGGGCAAAAATATTCCCTTGACAACTGCTAGGATCTCTACAATGCTTTTGTTAAATGCCAAGTCAACTGAAGAAATCCCCGTCTAATCAATTTTGTTTCAAGACCATGGGACTGAAACACAAATGGACATCAGAGAAAAGGGACTGCAGTCAGTCTGGGCTCACCATAAGCATTTCTAGGTGGAAAACTCAAGGCTTAACAAGGCTGGGTAGTCCCAGAATGGTTAAAATCAAATCCCTTTGCTTGTGTTACACTGGGGATGGTCCTGGTGTGGCAGGAGGGGAGGGCAACAGGGCTAATCCAGCATATCATCAACTGGGGCACATCTGCATTCTGCAAATAGAGAATTTTTTTCTCTGTTTTGGGGGTGTTTTGTGTGTTGTTTTTTAATAACTGGTTTTAGAATAGAATAGAATGTAAGAACTGGAACTTTCAACTGTGCCTCCTCAGCCAGGGATTCCTTCTTGAGTCCACAGCTCACAAATTGCCTTGTACCAAGTGGCTTGGAATGACGGAGCAATTTGGATGAACAAGACACAGAAAGAGTTTTCACTGGGCTGCCCATATCAGCAGCTCCTATGGGATGGCAACATTAAAGGCATTTTTACACCACCCAAGGATCTCCAGGCTGCTTGGAGGCATTGCAAGATGAGGAATACGAGTGGGATTTTTATTGACTGGTTTACCCTGAGGCAGAAAGCTTAGCCCAAAGACCATCCTGTCTTTCTACTTCTATTGACCCAACTAAAAATACCCCTGGAAATACACACTGGAGCACTGGATGCAGAGCTGAGAGCCAGTAGTCCAAAAAGTAGTCCTGGGTGAGTGGCACCTTGATTTTGTGGGAGGTATTGCCCTCTCATGGCTGTTCAATGAAAAGTTGGGTCCCAGGCAGTGGAAGTGACATGAAGCCAGTGTAGGAAAATGGAAAGGCACAGCCCTCCTTCTCCTCACAGCTATGCATGGGATTGATCCCCTTGTTGCATCCCTTTCTGGCCTCTGGCTTTAACACAAAATTATTCTCTTCATTCTTTCTTGCAAAACTTCATGGGAAGTGTGAGGGTTTATGGTCCTTGGGCCAACTGCAGCACACAGGCAAAGACCTGGACCACGTGGATTTATTCCAGACCCTTGGATAACTCCAATGTAGGGAATCCCAGAATGGTTGGGGTTGGAAGGGACATTAAAGATCATCGTGTTCCAGTGCCCTGCCATGGGCAGGGACACTTTCCACTAGACCAGGTTGCTCCAAGGCCTGTCCAACCTAGCCTGGAAAACTTCCAGGGATGGGGCAGCCACAGCTTCTCTGGGAAACTTGTGCCAGGAACTCCTCATCCTCACAGGGAGGAACTTCTTCCTAATATGTCCCTTAAATCTCTCATCCTTTAGTTCAAAAGTGTTCCCCCTTGTCCCATGGAAGATGCCTTAATTTTGAAAGAGTCACAGCCTGCAAACACAGCAAGCAAGCTTGAGAAATGATTGACAGGCAGTGTCATTCATGGGAACAGGGCAGAAACTACAGGCAGGTATTGCTGCAATAGGAACAGGCCTGTTCCTAGTCCTGGACATCACATGGGAAGTGATTCTCCCATAAACTAAGGCAGGGATGCTTTCTGGAACCAATTTTTTGATAGCTCTCCAAAAGCAGTGCTGATCATTTGAGTTCCTTCCATTTCCAGCCCCCTTGGGCAACATTCTGAAAAAAAAAAACCATACATGCAATTATGGTAACACCCAAAAAAGCTTCAGAGACACTTGTCCCCAGACACACCTTCTTGTTTATAAACCTCATTAAAGAGGAGAGGTGCTCACCCTGGCAGCCCAGCCAGCCCTTCTGCCAGTGCTCACGGTGGTCTGGGTGAATATTGCTACACTGCCCAACCTGGACTCATCTCTTCCTTCACAGTGAGAGAATTGTTCTGTCCTATGTAGATATTCCAATCCGATGGTGAAGGAAGAAAAAGGAGGGTTTTATTTCCTGGGGATACTCAGGACTCTCTATTACCTGTCGTTAATTCTGTGGAGCAGTGAGTATTTCTGGGTTCTTTCTGTGGTATTTCACCTGGATGAGTTCCCCATCTGGAGAACCTGCCTTTTATTTCTGTTGACTAAAATATTCCCTTCTGTACTTTAAGCTCTGACTTTGGTCCCTCTCAAGCTTCTGTGAGAACATGAGAGCACAGAGGAGCCTGCCTTGGAAGGGATATCATAATCACCTGTTAAATCTCTGTACCAATGAAATCTCTTACAAATGAGAACGTGGGACAATAGTCACACCAACAGCCCCATAATCAAGCTCTAATCTCCAGAAAGGAGGCACTTATTCTGAACTTTGCTTTATCTCCCTATAGAGCTGATATGGAAATCCTTACCATAAATCCTGAGTTACATTCCAGGAAGCAATGCAGGATAAATGGGAAGACCCTTGAATGCCAAATGTAGTCTTCTTTGAATTGAAAAAAGAGTGAAAGTCCAGAGAGATCCTAAGAGGACAAATTCTGTTATGGAAGTCTAGAGGGCAAAATGTAGAGAAAGGTGGGAAGTCTTGAATTGGATACCAGATTAGATCTCTTTTGACATCCCACTCGGTGAACCTGAAAGAACCAAAATCATAGAAGCACAGAATGGTTTGGAAGGAAGGGACCTTCAAGACCCTCTAGTTCCAACCCTCTGCCATGAGAAGGGACATTTTTCTCTTGATTATTAGGGCTTTAATTCTTCTGTGGTAGCATTACTCCTCTAAAAATAAGTTTTAGTTTCAGCTGGTAAACTAGACACCTTTGGGGACACTGTTATCACGAAATAATTTATGCTGAAAGGCTTTCTAGGGATCTGTACCCCACTCTCCTCACTCTGACAACCTTCAAAGACCACTCACCCTGCCTGCAACTGTGTCCAACTAAGCTGGACACCTCAGACAAGGTAAAACCAACTTTCAGCTCTTCAGGCTGAGATGACAACTTGCAAGAATTCAACATTTTGGATTCATGCCTTTGAAGCTTAATGCCTCCATTTTTCCTTTCACACTAGGTAGAGGTGGGTCAGATTTAGATTTGGAGTGTGGCAATGCAAGCTTGCAAATGTTTTTGAACTGCAAAACAGACCCCTTGCACTCTTCAGAAGGCGGGTGCAAATTTGACTAAGTCCCAACTTTTTCTCTCTTCCAGGGAAACCTCTGTCTCCTTTCCAGAATGAAAGACAAGATGCAGAGGCACAACCTCTCAGCAGTGTCTGAATTCATTCTCATCGGCCTTTCTGATGCTCCACACGTCCGTTTGCTCCTCTTTGTGCTGTTCCTGACCATTTATTTGGCCACCATGGCAGGCAACATCACAATCCTCCTTGCTGTCAGCACAGACACCCGCCTGCACAACCCCATGTACTTCTTCCTGGGCAACTTAGCCTTGCTGGATATCTTATGTCCTACTATCACCGGGCCCAAGATGCTGGGGGCTTTGTTGCTTGACAACAAGGGCATTTCCTTCAAGGGCTGCCTCTTCCAGCTCTTTTTTCTCATTCATGTGGTAGGCACAGAGATCTTCCTCTTGGCTGTCATGGCCTACGACCGCTACGTCGCCGTATGCCACCCCCTGAAGTACCCGAACATCATGAGGATGAAGCTGTGTGCTCACCTGGCCATTGGCACCTGGCTGGTAGGGTTTTTGAACTCCCTCCTGCACACCTCTTTGGTTTTTACCATGCCTTTTTGTGACTCCAACCAAGTGGACCAATATTACTGTGACATTCCTCCTGTGCTGGGCCTCTCCTGCTTGTCTACTTGGAGCAGGGAACTGGTGATTCTGGCAGTCGCTGGGGTGCTGGGGAGCGGCGCCTTTGTGCTCACTCTCACCTCTTATCTCTACATCCTCCTGGCCATCCTGGCCACCAACTCCTCCCAGAGCAGGCACAAAGCCTTCTCCACCTGTGCTTCTCACCTGACCGTGGTTTGCCTTTTCTATGGGACCACCATCTGCACCTACGTGCGCCCTTCCTCCACCTACTCACCTCTGCGGGATAGGATCGTTTCCATGCTCTATGGAATCCTCACCCCCCTGCTCAACCCCATCATCTACAGCCTGAGGAACAAAGAGCTGAGAAGTGCCCTAAGGAGAGGGATCAGACAGCTCAGAAGGGCTGTCACAGCACAACAACACCTCGCCCGGTCTCGGGCGTCCTCTGCAGCTCCAGCAGTTGGATAGGAACTGCAGCTTGTGACTGACCTTCTAAAAATTAGATGCTGCAAGCCAAACTCATTGTTTGGGGCTCAAAACTTCTCCTCTGGGCTCAAAACTCCTTTTCTGGGCTCCCTTTGCAGTTAGCAGGGAGAACTGTGCACCTCCAGAGGGCCAAGCGGATGGCACAGCTTTGGGTCACGGTCACAGCAGGAGAAGACCTCAGTTGGGAAGGTTTTTCTCCCCTGAGCCCAGAGGAAGGTTAGGTGAGAGCACACAGGCGTTGGATGCATATTTTAGACCCCACTGCCGGGATCGGCACTGGGGCTCTGTCCCTGTCGCCATTCTCAGCACGGCCAGCAGGGGGCGCTGCCGGCCCCGGCTGTCCTCCCCTGAGGCCCCGGGTGCGGGAGAGGCCGAAAATGGAGATTTCCCCCCACCCAGCAGGGGAGGGCAAAGGGGAAAGAAGGGCCCTTTCGTTCCCACTAAACTCACGCTGGCTGCGGCTGGCTGCGGTCACGACTGCCCCTTTTTCATCGATGAATTCTGAGCAGATTCAGGTTGCAGACAGAGCAGCGCGCAGGCAAGACGAGGCTGGAGAGCAGCCACATGACCAGGTCGAGAGCAAAACGGGCTCAGAGCTTTTCCAACACACCCCCCCTGCCTCCGACAAGGCAAAAAGTGAAGTGCCACTTTCCAAGGAGAGGAGGGGAGAAAAACTCCCCACCCACCCCCACCCCAGCCCCAGCGAGGGGTATCAGCCTGGAATGTAGTTCTGCCAGCCAGCTCCTTTGGGGAGGAAGAAAGGCAGAAAACTGTCCTCCCACTTCAACATCCCTCCCCCACATGCAGCAGGGGAAAGAAAAATTCCTCTTTGGTTTTTTAGAACAAGTAAACCCAGGACACCTGGAGACTGCATTCGATGTTGGCACCCGGAACTTTCACCATGCTTAGCTCAAGGACAATAATTCCTTTCCAACACAACCATCCCTCCACCCAGTTCAGGCAAGTCAGGCCTTCAGTTCAGTGCTGCCTGAAAGACACCCAGTGCTGAGCTCTTTTAGTGCTTCATGACTTCAAGGTCTCCAAGGAAAACACCTTGGTGACAAGATGCCTCTATCCTGGTCAATTCTACAGGGTTTGTGCTTCCATGAGCAGATGGCAGAAACAGAGAGCTTTCTACCATGTTTGCGGGCCGAAATTGGAGATAAAAATCCTTGATCCCTTTTCAAATGAAATCCCAAATCTATTAAATTAGGTTTTATGGATTAGCCATGAAATCTCACTCCTCTCACTCTCTCTCCTTGCTGGGTATATGTTGTTTGCTGGAATCCTCCATTCCCTTTGGACTGAAGAGGAAAAACACAGAGGGTTTCTTTGTGTGCAAAAGGAAGTTTTACACGTCTTCTATGGTCAGGAGATATATATATTAAATGTATATCCTGTTAGATTTGTCTCCCAAGGGTTTCTATTTAACCTAAGTGGCCACTGCAAAAATAAACTCGGGTTTCCAGTAATAAACCGTTGGCCCATTAATAAACAGTTGCTGCAGTTTATTTGCCAGAAACACAGGGAGAAAAAGTTCTTCCAAATCAAATCCTTCCACAAAATGCATGGTCTTGTGCTTTTTGATTTCTTCCAAACTTATATCTGGAAGCAGAATCAATCACCCTACACACATATTATTGCTGATACTTTGACAAATTCCCCAAACAGAAAACTTCCGAGAGAAATCCCTTCGGCATGCCCTTGGAGGAATCTCACTCTCTTTTCCAGGAGCCCTGGAGAGGCTGTGATCATTTATCCCATGAGCATGGACTCCATTCTGCCTTCATAAAGACCTGTGCAGCCTGTTTTTTGCCTGTGGCATAATAATTGGCTCTGAAAATAACATGGAGACCTGTGGAAGGGGAGAGAGTGGGTGAATTGCTGCTACAATGCTGGAGGTAAAGTCTTGACTGCCTTTACTCAGTCTCTGTTAACAGTTATATCAACTTGTGCATGGACAAAATCTTCCACCAGCCCCTGCCTGATGGTGCTACCTGCCTGTAGTTTCCCTGGAATGGAGGAGAACTCTGAAAAACTGAGGAAACTCTGAGGTAAGGCAGGAAAATTAAGGATTTGATTAAGAACTTAGTGCTTAAAAATGCAGCAAAGAGGAAGAGAAGAGGAGAAAAAGGACAATACATGTTGGAGAACACTTTTACACAAGAATTCATGCAGATTCAATGGCACAAGAGTCTGCAGTTTCAAGTCTGGGTGAAGACTGTAGAGGATGAGGAACTGAGGGAAGGTTTCAATTACAAGGGTTGGAAATATCTAATCCAGTGGCAATACCTGATCACTGTTCTCCCAGTAACACAGGTCCCAAAACGAGAATATTTACTGACCAAAAGCAAGCTGCAGACACATTCCTGGAGTGTATTTCACCTCAGGAGCTGCAGGAGAAGAGAAATCTAAAGAAATGAATAAATTCTCTGTTACTTAATTACAAGGGGCGCTGGGTTTTTAAATGCTTTCATTAGGTGGTGAGACCTTGTATTAACTGTAGGCTTAGGGTATTTGAAATGAAGTAATAGTTTGAAATACAGGAAAATTCATCAGTGTGAATAAGGGTACAGGGTTGCAACTGTGAGCAGGATATTTGTGAAGCATTTAATCTGTCCAAAAATGTCCTTGTACAGATATGGGGTTTGAAACTGGAAGGGAATCAGGTCAAAGGGGACAACCTACTTTCTATAAGGACTTAAGGAAAAAAAACTTGTAAGATCTGCTGATGCTTCTTCCAGAGATGGAAGAAGCATTTCTGTCATAGTAAGAAAAAAGTCAGCAGTTCTTCCATTTTTTTCTTTTCCATTTAAATTCAGTGCCAGCCCCAGCTTTTTTACATTGATATTTACGAAGTGGGAATTGCATCAGAAATTATTTCACCCTGCTCGTGTCTCTGCAGGAATGGAAGGATGGCTGATGGGAACTGCACCGAGGTGCCCCAGTTCACCCTCGCAGGACTCACCCAACACCCACAACTGAAATTCCTCCTCTTTGGGCTCTTCCTGGGCACCTACACGCTGACATTAGCGGGGAACCTGGGCCTGATCGCCCTCATCAGGGTCAGCCCCCGCCTCCACACCCCCATGTACTTTTTCCTCAGTGCCTTGTCCTTCCTGGACATTTGCTACTCCTCCACCATCAGCCCCAGGATGCTGCTGGACCTCCCAGCAGACACCAAAGCCATTTCCTTTGCCGGCTGCCTCGCGCAGCTCTACTTCTACGCGGCGTTCTGCACGGCCGAGGTTTACCTGCTGGCAGCCATGGCCTACGACCGCTACGTGGCCGTCTCCAAGCCCCTTCTCTACGAGCTCATCATGTCCCCCGTGCTCTGCACGAGGCTGGTGGCCGGTTGTTTCCTTGTGGGGCTGCTGAGCGCGGCCACCCACACTGGCGCGGCACTCCGGCTGTCCTTCTGCGGCCCACTGCTCATCGACGACTTCTACTGCGACGGGCCACCGCTCTTCCTCGTCGCCTCCACGGACACGCGCCTCAACGAGGCTCTGGTGTTTGTCCTGGCGGGGTTCAACATCGTTGCCACCAGCCTGCTCATCCTCGGCTCCTACGCCTGCGCCGCGGTGGCCGTGGGCAGGATGGGCCCCGGCGCGGGCCGGCGCAAGGCCTGCTCCACCTGCGCCGCCCACCTGGCAGCCCTCGGCATCTTCTACGTCTCTCTCGCCTTTAACTACATGCAGCCCAGCTCGGCCCACTCGCTGAGCAGCAAGAAAGTGGCGTCTGTCTTCTCCACCATCGTAGTGCCCTTGGTGAACCCTGTGCTTTACAGCCTGAGGAACCAGGAGGTGAACAATGCCCTCAGTAGCTTCATCAGGAGGACAATGTACTGATGAAAGACTACCTTCTGTTGTTTCCCTGGGTTTTTCCTCTTTAAGGAGAATGTCTCATGTAGAGGAGACTGAGGGGAGTCCTCATTGCAGTTACAACTTCCTGGGGAGGGGAAGAGGAGGGGTAGACACTGATCTCTTGTGGTGAGCAGGGACAGAACCCAAGGCAATGGCCTGAAGTTGTGTCAGGGGAGCTTTAGGTTGGATGTTAGGAAAAGGTTCTTCTCTCAGAGAGTGGCTGGGCACTGAACAGGCTCCCCAGGGCAGTGGTCACAGCACCAAGGCTGACAGAGCTCAAGGAGTGTTTGGACAATACTCTCCTGCTCATGGTGTGACATGGGAATGGTCCTGTGCAGGGCCAGCAGCTGGACTCCATGATCCTTCCCTTCCAACTCAGCACATTCTTTGATTCTGTGAGTCTGGGAGGTCTTTGAGACTGTTGCCTCCAAGAGCATTTGGGACGTTGTTACAGCTGAAAAATTAATTAGTCTGCTCTCAAACTCTGTCCACTAATAAAGTTGCATCACTCTTGTCTCACGTACAAACTTCTTGCCCACTTACTCGACCTCGACTCTTCCCTTCTACCTGCCATGTGATAGTCATGATGCCACTGGGCAAAACAAGGGAAAAGGTGTCCAGGAGCCAGAGACGGGGACGCTCTGGATCTTCACACACAATCACAGGATGGTGAAAATTTGATGGGACTTCTGGAGATGACCTAGTCCTGCTCAAAGCCAGGGCAACCAGACAGGCTGCCAAGGAGTGTGTCCACTCTGAATAGGTTTAACCATGGGCACCCCACAACCTTTCTGGGGTTTCAGTCTTGATTGCCTTTATGGAAATAAAGCTTTTTTTTATGTTTCAACTGGGTTGTAGCATCATGGAATCACAGAGTGGTTTGGGTTGGCAGAGACCTTAAAGATGATCTTGTTTCAACCCCCTGCCATGGGCAGGGACACTTTCCACTAGACCAGCTTGCTCCAAGCCCCATCTAACCCCAGCTGTGGGCTCTGACCTGCAGGCAATTCTTTTCTGAGAGCAGCCCAGGAGGATCTTGACCTTCTTTCACACACGGACTGGCTCATGGGCAGCCTGCTGTCCCAGCAGGTCCCACTCCAGCCTTTCCTGCTGCCTGGGGTTATTCCTCCCGGGCTGCAGCACTTTGTTGAACCCCAGGAGGTCCCTCCTGACCCATTTCTCCAGCCTTTCCAGGTCTCTCAATGGCAGTACAACCTGCATGCAGTGGTTGCATTTCCCATCAGAATACTTGCAGCTACGTAAAACCATCAGGTTTTGGATATTTTAGATCTTCTGGCATCATCTTAAAACCATCACACTCTTTGGATAACCAGAACTCTTTGCTTTCTTTTCCATTTTTGGTAGGCAATTTGACTGAAAGCTGTATTTCCAGAGTGTTTGGTGAGCATGAATTCTAATTGCAATACTAAATGAAAAGTACTTTCAAAGGCAAGATAAAATATAAAGTTTTACTAATTCTCAACAAACTTATGTATCTCAATATTTTGGCTGAATCATGAAAGGATGCACTAACTCGTTTGTTGGCCACCTCTAGACCCCAAGATAGTCACAGTATAACTTCATATCCTTCCCTGAATACACTTTTCTGTGTACATAAAGCACACATTAAATGAGCTGTTTAAATTCATCTTCTGAGTCTTACTTTAATGTAAGTTTTCTTCTCTAGATTCTATTAAAAACCAGAGGTGCTTTTTCCCTTTCCTTAGCTCAGCACAGAACATGAAACAGTGGTCAAGGACAGAACTTGGGGCTTTTTATTTCCGTTTGGACATTTCTTTCCATGGAGATAGACTGAATTCCATCAGATGCCCTATTGCTCAGCCTCTCCTCAGGTGTGATTCCCCAGCACCATCTCAGGATGTGGATCCCCTTGTTGTCCTTGGTGTTCCTTGACTGCTTCCAGGTCACACTGAGGAGCTCACACCACCCTCCACCCCACTGCTGATTCAGGCAGGTGCCAAGAAGTTCTCCAAGAGAAATAAGGTGCTGATGTCCCTTTCCCTCACCCAAAAGCAGAGGTGAGGAACTTCAGGCTGTGGAGAAGTTGTCACAAAGTAAAGTGCTCTACAAGTTCTCCTTTCCTTTAACAAGGAGGAAAGTTTCCTTCTCCTTAGTGTCTGTGAACTTGTCCCCAGGGGCTTGTTAGAAGGATGAAGTAGGTCTGCCATGAGCTTCCTTAGAGGGTTTCAAGATCTTTAGAGGCTTCTTCAGGTTGCCCAGAAGGGCTTGTTAAGCTGAAGACCCTTGGGTGGCTGCTCCCAGGGGAGGGCCTTCTTTTGGGGAGGGTAATTTGGGATGGAAATAGATGTAATGACTGAGCTGCTGTTGGAGTTTGGGTCTGCTGAGGCTTCCCGTGGCTCATGCTATGACTTTTGCCTCCACCTGCTGCTGGAGGAGGCCTCTTCTTGATATTTTAGTTTTGCCTTCTCTGCCCTGTCTTTGACTCATGGGAAGAATTTAGTTTTTGAAAACTAAACACTCCTTTAGGTGTGGTGGGAGTCAGGGTTGGTCCAGGACAAGGCTGGTGTCTGGCTCTGGACAAACTTCCCTTTTCCTCTCTCACTCTGTGCTGATCATTTTTCCATTTCTCCTTGTATTTGCCCACTAAAAGCTTCATCTATCCAAGGGGTCACCTTACACTGTCCCAAAGAGATTTTTCAGGAGATGCAGACTTCCCCAGCACACAGCCCACCACGTCCAAACTCAGTTCTGGGCATCATTCAAGGCTAATTAATTAATTCATGCTCCTGGGAGGTGGTTGAAGGCTCCTGGTCTGAGATGGTACCAAACAGTAGGAATATCTGACCATCCCATTCTGACTGTTATCTTGATCCCCATTTTCACCTGAAATATCACCATGCTGTTGTTCTTCAGGTTAAAATGCTAAAGAAGATATTGGAGCCATTTTGAGTCTAACTCGGCTCAATTTTCAGGATCCATCTATTATTTAGTTTCACTTTTAGCTTCCACTCTCCATAACACTGTTTATTATTTTCATTTCAGACAGACCAAGACTTAGACTAAAATAGGTGGTTTAACATCCACAGAAAAAAAAAAAGGGAAAAAAATGAAAGAGGTTGTAAATTATTTACTTTTCTCTAAAAATACTGTCCACTTGTGGAATTCAGGTTGGGCTCTAGTTCTGGCTTTAAAATTTCCAAAATTCTGGGAATCAAAAAAAGTTACACTCAGTGTTTCAGTGCCATTTTGTCTTCCCTTCCCCTGATATTTTTTAATTCTGTATACAAAAGACAGAATCAGAGAATCAAGGCACCTTGTGCAGAGAGAGACTTGGTCCTCTTTGTAGTTCCCCTTTAAGTACTCGGCTTTAAGCGACTTTCAACTGAAAGAGGAAGGGTTTAGATCAGATATTGGGAAGAAATCCTTCCCTGTGAGGGTGGTGAGGCCCTGGCACAGGTTGCCCAGAGAAGCTGTGGCTGCCCCATCCCTGGAAGTGTCCAAGACTGGGTTGGACGAGGCTCAGACCAACCTGGGATAGTGGGAGGTGTCCCTGCCCACGGCAGGGGAGTTGGAAAATTATGGTCCCTCAGGTCCCTTCTGAACCACTCTAGGATTCTCTCATTCTATGAACACCAAAGTGCAAGTTAATTCCAGTGCATATTCTCCTTATTTCATCTAAAGATATTTTACATCCCTGACAGTCTTCCCTATTGGATCATTAAGAAGTATTTTAATTAATTAACACTCTACAGTCATCTGAGATTCTTGATTAATACTAGAGAAGTGATTAATACAGGCATGTGCCTGCTCCCTGAAATCATAACTGGGTCAGAAAAGACACACAGTCCTCTCCAGAACTCAGAGAAGCAATGTCCCCATGAGCCTACACAGAGATGTTTGTGCTCCGGATCCTTCTAGAATCTGAGGGATTATTTCTCTACATGTCAGGAATTTAAGCTTAGACAAGTAACTTTTAATTCTTTGCGTGATGAAACCCATACTAAGAATATCAAAGGAAAGAGCAGAGATATAAATAATCATCCAAACATGGTAGTTTTCCCCTCTTCTCCTGGATGGCCTTTCCCTCAAACCAGAGCATCCATCACATCTCTCTTAGGTGTCATAGTTTAGCCTCTGCCCAGAGCTTGGGAAGGTCCAAACACACCTATCACTGGCCACTGGAAACCTCTGTGCAGCTTTCCCATCTCTCCATAGACACTTGGTTGAAATGGGAGAAATAAACATCAGTTCTCCCATGGTATTTTGCTTTCTCCCACATGTAAGTCCTCAAGTATGTGATATGAACATTTATGTGCCCTCCACTGTGCACATGAACTAGGTGGAAGGAAGGAAAAGGCAAAAAAATGCAAATAAAGCTTCTTAGTTGGAGAATAATATATATATATTTAATATTTATGGAATGGTTGGGGTTGGAAGGGATTTTAAAGACCATCTAGTTCCAACTCTCCCACTAGAAGGTCAAGTCACAGTCAATTAATATCAACTCTCCTATGAAAGAACCAGGATTATCTCCTATTTTATCAACTAAATTTATATGAAGGGAAGAGATCAACTGCCTGCTTAATATAAGTAGCAAAGTAACAAGTTAAACTGCTTCAAATCTGTGTATAATTTCTGTATTATATCGGACTAGAACCAGCACCTTTAATTTGATAGGACCATAATCACATCGCCAAAAGTTCTAATGACTGCTGGAATTCCATTTTCTAAATTCTCACTTGGAGGTGCATTTAAAATTTTTCAATTTTAAATTTAATTTTCTTTTTTCAATTTCTAAGGACATTTTAAAAGTCTTTGCTTCAAGATAGCAGTGGCCTTGTATCCATGACTCCAGATCATGGGTTGAGAATCCAATTTTCTTCAACGTCCATCCTCACTTTTAGCAATGTTTTGATGCTTTAAAAACCACACTTTATGGGTCTCTAGTCATGATCTTTAGAGCACATAATGTCATTGAGATACTTCCACGCTGAGAAAACACCAGGAGCACTTTAATTGGTTGTTCTTCTCTTCCCTCGTGGTCTCCTGTGTCCAAAAGGAAGATATAAAACCTCTGACATCCCCCAAAAGAAGCATTTCCTGCATCCAGGAAAAAAACCTCAAATATTTCTTTAGCAGGTGAGTCTCTAGATGAGTAAAATTTCCTTCCATTCAAGAAGTTGTGTCTTAGTCTTGTTGACTGTGTGAATTTTGGATCCACCAAAGGAAAAGGCTGCTGCATCACCGTGCAACAAAATAAAGAATAAATACTAATATATGTTTAAAAAGGGGGAAATTTTTGTGGTTTTCTTAAATTATTATTTTTTTGTCTAAATTTTTATCTGGGGACTGAAATTTCTTGCAGGTCTTCATCAGAGACCACTGACTTTTTGGCAGCTGCTCGTGCTTCTGTGAGTTCATTTCAGAGCATGATCAAGAGGTGACAATAAGGAGAAACAGCCACGTGTACATAACCAAGGCATATTTGGGGGGGTTGAAATCTTCTATTTTTGGCCTTTCACCAGGAATCTCTCAAATTGCCTGTGGTGGTGTCAAAATCAATGGTAATGTAACAGGATCTTTTGGCTAAAAGTAAACCTCAATTGAATGTTTGTGGAACTTGTCACCTTATTCTAGGAATCAACTGAGGGACCTGTGTCCTGACCTGAGTCACTCCAGATATTTTAGGGAGTAAATGGTCATTTCTAGAAAATCATTGAGATTTTAGGATGCACTAAGCCTTCTCCAAGGCTTGAAAAACAAGATCAAAGCTGCCAAAAATGGGATTCACCTGACTTAGGGGTAATCATCCAAAATTCTGGAATTTATATTGGTCATCCAGACTTCCTCACACCAACCTTTACAAAGCAAAATGCAGGTGAGATTTGTTGTGTCTGCAAGTGTCTGCAAACACCTTTGGAACCTAAAATCCTCCTTTCTGGAACCATTTAGCATCCTCTCCTGGAGGAAGCTTCTTAAATTATAATTATTTTATTTTGGCAACATAGACATTTCTGGTTTGTCTGTGGCTTTGCCCACATAACATTGATATTTACAGAATTATTTAACTGCATTAACAGTTCTTTTATTAGATGTCCTTCTGTAATCCTTATTTTTCCTGTAAAGGTGAGCAAGATTTATCTGCCCTGTGTAGAATTCATACTGGCATCAGCAGAAATGTGTATTAACTTTCTCAAAATTAAAATGATGGGTTTTTTTTGAAATGTTAAATTAATACCCAGAATTCATTTTCTAGCAGACTGAGCCCAATTCAAATTCAATTAATAATTTCAGGTAAAAAAAACAAAAGGTGGGGAAAACTGCTTGGAAATCCTAAAAATATTTAAGTTTGAATATTTAAAAACAATCTTCATGACTTGCTTTTCATTAACTGCTTAAGAATTAATCAGCCTCGGGAAAATAAACCCACAATATATTTGTAGGGAATCCTAGAATGACATGCGATATTTCACTTTAAACTCAACGTTTCCTGTTTGTTCCAAACTTATTATTTCTTTTTTTTTTCTAAAAAAAAATAAATCTGCTTTTGTTTCAGCATTTCAATCAACTTTTCCAGTATTTCATTTTCTTGCTGCCTAAGAAAAGTCATTATTAACTGTGCCTGAACTGCTTCCTCTACTTGAAACACAGGGAAATGTGTAGCAGCTTTTATACTTCAATAAGATATTTTTTCTCAAGTGATATTGTGCTTACCTGACTCAACCCAGACATTTTCTGGAGTAAACAGTCACTTGCAGAAAATAATTCAGATTTTTGGGTGTACCAAGCCTTCACCAAGAAAGGACACAGAGTCTTTCCAATACCTCTGGTGTGGGTTTATATGGATGGTTTTTATACACTATGGCCTAGATCTTACAAAATCCCACCCGAGCTCCTATTTCACAGATACTAAAGGAATATACAGGAAGGAATTCCACATTTAAAATGTGTCTCTAAAGCTCTCTTTGTCCTCCTAAGCTTTCCTTTCAATGGGCATCATCCAAACCACTGGTTTCCCCTCTGACTTGGGCAAGGTGCCTGAATTTCCACCACTTTTTCCTGTGCAGGATGTGATGCATTTGTGCCTCGACATCCACCAGGACTAAGTCAGCCCCTGACAAATCTTTTGTGCACAAAGCCAAACACAAGGGAATGAAATGCCTGAAGGAAACTGCACTGCCCTGACTGAGTTCATTCTCCTGGGTTTCACAGACTGGTCTGAGATGGAGATTCCTTTGTTTGTGCTCTTCCTGCTCATCTACGGCACCACTTCGGTGGGGAACGTCGGCCTCATGGCACTCGTCCGGCTCAGTGCCTGCCTTCACACCCACATGTATTATTTCCTGAGCGATTTATCCTTCCTAGACTCAGTTGTTCCTCTGCCATCACTCCCAAGATGCTGGTGAACCTCTTGGCCCGGCATAAAGCCATTTCTTTCCTTGGCTGTGGGATGCAGATGTTCCTCTTTGCCGCTTCCACTGAGTGACTCGTTTTGGCCGTCATGGCCTATGACAGCTATGTGGCCGTTTGTCAGCCTCTCCTCTACTCTGAGGCCATGTCCCACAGGATCTGCACCTCCATGGTGGCTGGGGCGTTCCTCAGCAGGGGTCTGACCTCGCTGGTCCACACCTGCCTCGCATTCTCGCTGCCATTCTGCGGCTCCAGATGGATCAACCACTTCTGCGACATCCCGCTGCTGCTGAAGATCTCCCGCTCTGACACACGCCTCAGTGAGGTCCTGCTCGTCACCCTGTGTGGCTTCATCCAGACCAGCACCTTCCTGAGCATTGCTGTGTCCCACATCTGCATCCTCAGCACCATATCCCGCATCCAGGTGGCTGAGAGCAGGTACAAAACCTTCTACACCTGCAGCTCCCACCTGATGGCCATCGCGTTGTTCTATGGCTCCCTCCTCTTCACCTATTTAAAGACCAGCTCCAACCACTCCTCCTGGGACACAGACAAAGTAGTGTCTGCATTTTACACTCTTGTCTTTCCCATGCTGAACCCCCTGATTTACAGCCTGAGGAACAAAGAAGTGAAGGATGCCCTGAGGAGGACAGTGGAGAGGAGGGTCTTTTCTCAGGGATTTTCTTAGAGTGTGTTTCTGGTCCAAAACACAATAAAAGCACCAGTGATGGGAACCATTGGGCTAAATGTAGGTGAGTCGTTAGGAATATCTGCATGGAGGTTTGCTTCCCAGGTCCATTTGGTAATCAATGGGAAAAAGCAGTCAACTGAGAAGGTGAATCACCTTATCAAACAGAAGCTCAGGTCAGGTGGATCCCATCCCAGAAGGATCCAGTGAGTGACAACCCTGGAACTACATGGTCTTTAAGGACCCTTCCAACCCAAACAATCCCAGTATTCCATGATCTCTTTCTCCTCACTGTCCATAACGAGTCTATCCCGAATGCAGAAGAAAGTTATATTTTTGCAGATTACAATTACCAAGACAACTCTTCACCAAGATGTTTGAAAGAAAAGTCCAGTTAAAACAATTATTACATATGGGTGTGATTCTCTGTATTAGATTTGGAAAGCTAAAAGCTTTTGTACAGGGAAAACACTTCTCATATTTGACAGCCAGTTCTGCCGTACCCGCTACAGAGAAAGGAGTCATTTATTTATTTATTTATCTATTTATTTATTTATTTGTGTTACCATATTTTTGTGGCTGGACTTGTTCAGGTTTCACTAGGCACCTCCCTGCGTGTTCTGCTCCCCCCAGACATTTTTCATGCTTGCTCTCCTCCTGTGTTCCTGACAGTTTTACTACTTGTATGTATTTTTCCATCATCTCTTTCTGCCTGCAGACCACAAGCCCTTGTTTCCCTTCCCACAGCATAATTAGGTTTTTATTTCTGCCTAATTGTGTTGTGAAATGCTTGTTGGTGGTTATGGGCCTGGCACTGTTACAAAACACACGCACTGATATCAAGACAGACTTTTGTAGCACACCTGTGTCTGGATTCAGTATAAACAAGTATTAATTGTATCCTGGTACAACATGGGTGTGGTACTTCTGCTTTGTCTGCACAGAATTCCTGACATTTCAGCACTGGACCCTTTTTTGGTGGATTTTCCACTTGCTGATGTCTGTAGAAGCCCTTCTAGTTGCCCTTGACTGCTCCTTGTCACTCTAACCTGCAGTTAAACAACAGGTTTCCTAATCCCATCCTTTCCAAGCCCACAGAATGCTCCCCACTGACAGAGGCAGTGTTAGATGGGATATTTGGAAGGAATTCTTCCCCGTGAGAGTGGTGAGGCCCTGGCATAAGTTTTCCAGAAAAACTGTGGCTGCCCCATCCCTGGAAGTGTTCAAGGCCAGGTTGGACAGGGCTTGGAGCAACCTGGTCTGGTGGAAGGTGTCCCTGCCCATGGCAGGGGAGTGGAATTCTATGATCTTTAAGGTCCCTTCCAATCCAAACCATTCTGGGATTCTGGGATTCAATGATAATCAGGACTTCGTCTTACGAACAGTGAAAATGGTAATTTCGCAGGCTAACAACCTCAGAGGAAGCAAAACCTTCCTCTTATGGATTGAAAACATCTCTGTAACCCTCCCCTGTCATGTTGTTCCCAGCTTTCAGCTCCCTGGGCCGAGTGTCCAAGGTCCAACTGTGGGATGGCCCAACTGCATAACTGTGGCTCGGGCTGCTGAGAAACCGTGCTGTGGGAAGAGCTGTCAGACAGTGGAACTATTAAGAATGGGAAAGACCTCTGAAATCGAGCCCAAACGTTAATCCAGCACTAACCATGTGTCCTAAGTGCCGTGTCCCAGCAGGGAGTTACGAGTACAGTCAGTGGCAGAGTTGGAGCTGTGAGTGGCTCACAGAGCCAGGAGGCCACGTAACAGCAGGGAAATTATTATAATTACACCGGAAAATGATTGTCATTGCGCAGAGAAAAAAAACCGGGAATAGTCTGACCGCGCTGCCTGAGGCGGTGTCAGCACCAGTGATGTCATCGCAGCGCGACGGCGATGCCCGATCCCCACAGCGCTGCCCGATCCCCACAGCGCTGCATCCCGGCAGCGCTGGGGGATGGCATAGAACATTCTGCAGATCCTCAAGTGTCCATGACGCGAGAACAGTGCGGGAACCGCCCCGGAGACCGGCGGAGGGGCCCCGCCGGGCCCCGGGAGCGGCGATGGCGGGGGTACGGCTGCCGCGCTCCCGCCGCGCCCGCAAGGACTACAACTCCCAGCGTGCCGGGCGGCGGAGCGCGCCTCCACCGCGTCAGCACCCCTGCCGCTGCGTGTGCAAGCGCAGCGGGGCGCCCCGCGTGGCGGCTCGGCGGCGGGCCGGGACAAACCGGGACAAACCGGGACAAACCGGGACAAACCCGCACCTCCACGGTGTGGAAGTGCTGCTCGGATCGGTTCTGCCACGGGAGAGAGGATTCCAGTGGGTTGTGACACAGCCTCAGGAAGCAGAGCAGATGTGTGTGAAGACCGA
Organism: Manacus vitellinus; assembly: GCF_001715985.3. NCBI lineage: Eukaryota > Metazoa > Chordata > Aves > Passeriformes > Pipridae > Manacus > Manacus vitellinus. Next base: position 2,811,169 of record NW_021940666.1, read on the forward strand.
CAGAGTGGGAAGGACTTCTAGGAAAAGGAGTTTTCCCATGACAGGATCGGGCTGGTGTGTGAGCTGTGCCCACGGAATGGCACTGGGAGGCACCACTGCCAGCTTTGTTGTCCTTCCACCGTCCCCAAAATTCTATTAAGCTTCTGCGTTCGAGGTTGGAATGGGAGGAAGAGTGCTGGGAGTTGTGACCAGCTTCCCAGTGTTCTAATTCTTGACTGTAATCCTGGTGCTGGAAGAAGATGGGAATGTTAACAAAGTTTCAGGAATCCTCCTAGAGGGAGCTGTAAAGGTCAGCATCCTTCACAAGGCAACTGGACTGAAATTAGAGCTGAAATTAAAGCTAATTAACATTGCTTTGTCTCTTGATTTCTAGTATAACACAGGTTTTCAAAGAGGAGAAAAAAAAGTGGGTTTTAAAACTTGTCCTTGGCAAATGAATCGTGACTTTGTTAATTTGGTTATTGTAGATATCAGGCAAAGCACATTGCCTGATAATGAATTGTTATCTCACTCTCAGTAAGGAAGATGAGTAAAAGTCATGTGCTGGTCAGGAAGAGATTCTTCCCCCACTTCCCAATTCCCAATCCAACTCTCAGGGTTTGTTTGCTTTCTTAGGTGCTGTTGCTCAGTCCTGATCCTCCCACCTGACAGGAAAGCAGAAACTCACTGAAACAGAGAGATGGGGCTGGCTATGGCTGAGGGTGATAGGGGGAAAGGGGTAGAACTGTCTCCTCCCAATTACTTCTGGAAAAAGCCACTTCTTAAGGCCCTGGAACAAGAAGAGAAAGTTTCCAGTTGATTTAAAGTAACGGTGGTGTCACTTTCTCTTCCCATTCCTCAGCCTCTCCATGCACCGGTGGTTCTTATGCTGGATGTGGCTGTGGAAACACAGATTCTCAGTCCCCTTCCTCTTTTTTTTTTCCAGTCTCTGCAATTCCCAGCTGCTTCCCAGCTTGTCATCCTTGTTATTACAGGTCTCTCTGTGGCTGTGGTGTGACTGTGGGGCAGTTTAGGTTGAAGTAGTTTGGGAAGTACTCTTTTCTGTGGATTGAGCTGCTTTTCTGGCCTCTGGAATAAAGCAAGAAAGTATTGAACCCTCCCATTCCCACCTGATGAATTTTGTGATGTCGCAGCCTTGCAAGGAGGACTAATCTGGTGATGCAAAGGACAAGGGCTTCCAGTAGAAAACTTTGGAAGTGGATCTTTCCTAGGCTGACACAGACAGTCATCCATGTTCCTTTTGAAGTTTACGGGGGGGGGGGGGGGGTGTAGAGCCTGGTGACTCCAGAGTACATGAGAGTAAATACAGGCAGGGAAAAAGGTTGGAATTGCCTTTTTCAGGCACTCCCCACTGTTAGTTGAACCTGGCTGAGGCAGGGATGCAGGCGCCTAGGAATTCCAAGAAAAAGCTTTTTCATGTGGTCACGCTGAGCCTGCTGGTCTCTGCTAAACAAAATTTCCTGGATTAAGTAACAATGCTGCAATTCTGGCTTCTTTTTCTTCCCAATCAGAAACTCTTGTTTTTCTTGGTGACCTAAGAAATGCCCACGTGGTTTCGCCTTGGAGCTTCTCCCTCCCTCAGGCTGTTGTTTTAGCTGATGTCAGCCTGTTGCTCAACCTGCACCTCCTGACTGCAGAAATGCTTTGTAAGAGAACCCTTTTGAGCCTCACTGAACATCCTCACTGCTCCCAGGATTCCTGGCATCTCAACCAAATCCTGGCAGTTCACCCTTTGCCTTGAGTTGCTGGCTGAGGAGTGGCTGGCTGAGCTCCTCCATGTGTCTCATGACTCTGGAGCTTTTAGATCCATCCATTGGCCAAGCCAGCCCTAGAAACTGGCCAAAAATGCTGTTTTCTGCCGGTCTCTGCCTGCAGAGACCCTGGTGAACACTCTAAGGGTGGCTGGGGACAGGGAAAGGAGACAGACAAGGCATGTGGGTGGAGAATTCAGTCTCCCCCTTTTGGCAGCCTCGAGTCGTGGGAAGGTTTCAGCTGCAAGGTGCAGCTTTACACTGAACCTGCTGCTCCCCTGAGGGTTGTGTCCCTTCACAGTGGCTTTTAGAAGGAACCAGGAGCACCAAACACAAAGCAAGGAAGGGCCTGGCCTGTGCTAAACAAGTGTGGAGCGGAAATCTTGTGTTTTTTTTCTTGTCAGACTGGAAAGTTCCTGATTTGAGTAGTTTCAGTCTTGGTCATCACTGCCTATTTAGACAGGTTTTGGGCAGTGTGGCCATGCATGACTGAGCAAGCTACTCATAGAGCAATTGGGTGGAAGAACTGATTCCTTAGACCAGGCAGAGCATTCCTCTGGCTGCCTTAAACCTGAAATTAAGGTGGCTGCTGTCCAAGGGCAGTCTGAGAGCTTTGCTACCACATAAAACTGATAATTTTAGTGGGAGCATCTTCCCAGCATTCTGGCCACGACCCCAGGTCAGCAAGACCTGGTGGCCAAGGTTTAAGAGCTGGTGCTCTGCCTGGAGTTAATGGTTCTGCCCAGTCTGAAACAGCCAGATGTGATTGCTGAGGAGTCCATATGTTCCTGTGGCTGCCCTTCCCTGTTATCTCCTTGCCCTGATGGAGCAGGGGGCCTGCTCTGTCACTGTTTTATTAGCTGCTGGAATGCTGATATCTGTGGGCTTGGCCCAACATCTGCAAAGTTAAAGACAACGACTTAATCCAACCTATTTATTACTATCGTGGTCAGGCCTTGCTCTTATAGAGACTTATTTTTTCCTGTTTTATTTCTCTCTCCTAATTTTATGGCTTTCCTTCCCCCCCCCCCAGATGCTGGTGGAATAAGTTTAAAAACAGAGAACCAGGTTCTTCCCAGTTTATTCAGTAGGCAGGGAAAGCACCAGTGGGTCTCCTCCCCACCCAGCTGCTGCTGGCTTGTGGAAGGAGCTGTGTCCAGCTCATTCAGAGCTGACTTTTCAGGGACAATACTCTACTTTTCAACACTATCTGCCTGCTCCACAGGTCACACACGTAGGAGCAGGTCCAACTCAAGCCCCTTGAACTGCTTTTAAATATTTTTTACCTTGATGCCAAGGTTTGGGATGTGACTTAGGAGGAAATTATACCTAGCAGGAAAGCTGTGGAGTTGTGGCTCCATCTCAGCTGCATGAACCACACGGGTGTTTTCAGTGTCTCTTCACAGCACAACAGGAACCTGCTTTTCCCACAGGCTCCCAGAAAACTCTCCCTGCTTTCTCACCTCTTGTAGACAACATCCCTCCAATTTTTCTAAGCCACTACATCGATTTAATCTCTTCACTTCCTCTAAAATAATCCATGAAATGAGTTCCTGGAGAGACCTGCTGAGCAGCAGCAGCAGTTTGGAGGTGCTCCCCCCGCCCATCCTGCCTGACAGAGATCATGACATGGGCCACTGCTTGTTTTTTGTGGTGCTTTATCGGGCTGCTGCATGTTCTTTAAGCCGGTTTTTAACCGCCAGTTCCCTGTAAAAGCTTGTTTCTTCTCATCATGCTTGAAAGCATTTGCCTGCCAGCCCCTTTTCTGGGTGGCTGAATATAAAAGCAGCCACCACCTTCTCTGGAAGGCTTTGTAATATCTGTTCAAGATGCTACACAAACTGTGCCTAAGGAACATCCTCACAAAATTAACTGAGGCCTGAGGTGCAAACTGTGGTCTGAAATAAAGAATCAGTGTCTCGGTGGAGGGTAACAAATCCAGTTTTTGTGGAAAACAAGGTGGCAGCATGAGGGACAGGGAGGACAGACACCTCTTTTTGATTCCCAGATGAAACCTCATCTTTAAAAAACAACATTTTGCCTGTGTATCCTACTCAGAATGAAAGCTGCCTGATCATTCATGAGGGCTTGGATACTCCCCAGTGTTTTCCAGGGGAATTCATGGTGGGAAGGAGGTGATCCTTTGGTATATTGAGAAATTTCTCTGTGGTTGTTGACTTTAGATGGGTGGTTCTATTTGCAATTTTTTTCCAGTTTTAGAGTAAGTAAAATAAACAGAAATAGAGAACAGGAATGATACCCATCCCCTGGTTTTTAACACTTGGTAAATCTGAGAGGGAAATAAAGTGGATGGCCCCGCAGGAGGATCATGACAGTGTAGTAAATGTTGTGGATCGTGGCCTGTGGTGGAATGTCAACATCAAATTATTGTGACTTTTGCAGCTTGGAAAAATCTGTTGTGGAAGCTCCAGCACATGCAGCTGGTGCACAGGATGCTTTTGGAATCCAAACTGGAGCTTTTCTGTCACAGATATTGAAGTTGGTCTTGAAATTAGTTTAAAAGGGGCTGATACATGCAAGTAAATTCACCAAATTCTGCTTCTGGCCATGCTGGGCTGACAGAATTATCATGTTATTAACAATGTTTTTCCTCACTCTATTAACTCTAAGTGTGTTTTTAGAGGCTTGTAAAAATAAATAACTAATAAATAAAAATATATAAAAATAAAATCAAGAGTAGTGTGGACAAAGTAGAGAATTGTTATCTATGGCATTTCATTCAGACTGTATGCAAAAATGTTCAAGAGAGAGAAAAAACTGTAACAGAGTTTAGAAAATGTTTGTCTGTTTAAAACAGGGATTATATTAGTTGTTTACAAAATCCTTTAGTCTGTCTTCGGGACTTTTTTTTCCTGAATCAGAATAGCCTCGTGTTCAGTCTCCAAGGCAAATTTCCCAGCATAACTTCAAACATCCTTTGTCTTTCTGTCTTTGGAGAGTGTTTCCAGGAACCAGCACTTCTGTGTTCCCCAGTCATTTGCATTCTGTGCTGTAAGTACCAAGGGAAAACTCAGTGAAATCCCGGCTTTCCCACGTGGAGAAATTTGGACACCTAAAAGAAACAACTGAAAAACTTGCACCACGTTTTGCCCAAGGAGCTACAGAAGGAGTTTGCAGTTAATCTCACAGAGCAAATGGAGCCCAGATGTGTTTAGTAAACAGCTTTCAAAACTCACAGTTGAGATCAGTGTCAAATTTCCCCACACATGATCAACCTTGGAGCCAAGTTTAGAGTTGCTTTTGTGTTTACAGAAAGTCTGGGACCTGAATGACACTGAAATTCGTAGGTGGAATGGAGGTTCTCCATAACAAATATTTGACTGGATGCAGTTTATCTTATTTACAGGACTTTGAGCTTTGGGGGGGAAAAAAAAGAAAAGGTTACTGTATTTTTGTTGATTTAATATTTGAGGCATATTCAGCACTTTCTTGTTCACTGCATCTGGGACAGCTGTTGATTTTTAACTGAGATCTGTTATTAATCTGTAATTAAACCAGCATGACAAAATCAAGCATTTTTAAAGCTATAGGTGAACTGTTTCTACAGATGTTAAAGAAATTTTGTGCATTCCTGAGCATTCTGGCTCTCTCTGATCACACCAAGGCAGCCCTCTTTTTGAAGGTCTAACTGTAAGCCTAAGTCTCATGCCAAGTTTTTTGCTCAGGGACTGTATCAGCAAAAATCTGCCTCAGAATTTACTTTGGGCAAATATTGTCCAGTATTTGCTTAGAAGTCCTGTTTTCAACCCCCAGGAAGGTCACTGTGGTCATTTGTGAAGGTCATGCACGAGAAGGCCATAGGTAGAGTCAGAATAAATTATATTAAAGTGGCTGTAAGAGTCATGGAAACTTTTCCTTCAGGTATATCTTGATCTCTGACTTGATGACCTTTTGTGTTTATATGGGGACATTCATCAAAGAAGCCCTATTTTTGCACACCTAAAGCTCAGCATAACTGTCCCTAAATTGGCAGATTTTAGGGTCTGTGCTCTATGTACAAGCTGTAAACAAGAAAAGCTTGCTCCATTGTTCCTGATGGGATATTATCCAAGGGAAAACAGAGATTGTCTTCAACAATCTGAAGCTTGTGTAGGCAGACAATACAATGATTTTGCCTGTAGGCAGCCTGAATATGCCTTTACTTCAGACCAACAAAGCAGCTGAGAGAGATGTGAATTCAAAATCCACACACAAGGATGGGAGAGGCCCTGGGCCTCGAATACTTCCAGGGATGGGGCAGCCACAGCTTCTTTGGGCAACTTGTGCTAGGGAACAATTCCCCTCACAGGGCACAATTTCCTCCTAAATGTGAATGTTACTTGATGGGAAGTCCAGCCGAATAAGGTGATGCTTTTAGCAGGCTTCTTCCCAAGAATGCTTGTAAAGTCCTTTAGGAAGAAATTCTTCACTATTTAGGAAGAAATTCTTGGCTGTGAGAGTGGTGAGGCCCTGGTATAGTTGCCCAGAGAAGCTGTGGCTGCCCCATCCCTGGAAGTGTCCAAGGCCAGGTTGGATGGGGCTTGGAGCAACCTGGGATAGTGGAAAGTGTCCCTGTCCACAGCACGGGGTTGGACTTTAAAGTCCCTTCCAACCTAAACCATCCAAGGTTTTTATGATTAAATGCATCTTCAGGAAGAACAGTACAAGATAAAAGAAGGCTTAAACCAAACCATGAGGAAACAGTGTGAAGTAAAGTTGAAATTAAAACACTAGTTTGAGATAGGGAAGATCTGGGTACGGCTGAACATAATCTCATGTAAAACCAGAGTTTTGAACTCTTCACCTTGGTCACCAAGGCATGACACACGGCTGTGCAACCCCATGTTTCCTCTCCTGCCCACGTAAATCTGCTGTCACCAAACATCATGTGCATTGTGCAACTCGCAGTGGATCCAGAAAGCAGAATCTGAGACTTCCCTAATCTCACTGACGTTTAATCACGGGTGGCACAGACTGTCCGAACTGCAGAGGAAATATTGCTGTTATAAACTTTGTAATTATAAAGGTCTGTTTGATGTTCCAGGGAGCTGAAAACACTCTGGTGTGAACATAGTCATACAAGTCTGCCCAGCAGCTACGACTTTTTTGTTGTTGTTGTTGTTGTTTTTTACATAAGCATTAGCGCGGGAGGAGAACAGATTTCAAGTGTACCTGGCAGCCTGAAGCGATGGGTATGACCCACGTTATCTTATAGATCTTAATTACTTCTGATGTTTAACCGACAGAAAACGGTGAAACAAAGGAAGGCAGAGGCTCCCTCTTCCCTCCAGGCTGTTTGGAACTGCCTGGAAAAGTGCTGTAGAAAGAACTGGTTAAAGGAAAAATTATTTAACCTGAGTTTACAGGCTCAGTACGTGGAGGAAATACTATTTAATCTGAATTTACAGGCTCAATACGTAGAAGAAATATTTAATCTGAGTTTACAGGCACAGTAAATAGAAGAAAAACTATGTAATCTGAGTTTACAGGCCCAGTAAGTTAAATTTCTGATGGATTTCAGCGTGAACATTGGCTTGGTAAAAGCCAGGATTGAACGCTGGCTTGGTAAAAGCCTAGATCTTGGGAGTTTGATGTTAAAAGATGGTCTCGGTTAAGCAGGATGTTTCTAACCCTCAAAGTTGCACTTTTAATCAGCTTAAAACTACAGAAAACACAAAGTAATATAGTCCAGTGGTGATTGAAAATAAATGAGCAAACTGAATGACTAAAGAACCCAGTGTTTATTGAAAATAAATTATGGCACTGACTGGGATAGCACTAAAAGCAGCTGAAATAACCATCTCCTTACCAGAGGGCTCAGTTTTTTAACATTTGCTTTTTGATTTTTCTTTTTTCTGGATTTAGATTGGATTTTAGAAACATTTAGAAACGCTTTGGGGGCGTGTTTTGGGGGCCGGGGGCAGGGCGCGCCCTGAGGGCTTTTCCAACAGCACCAACTCCATGATGGCGGAGGGGCTGAGGGAAGCGGCGCGCGCGGACCCCGCCCCCGTGGTGGGCGTGGCCTGGGCGGGTGCTGAGTCATGCTGGGCCAGCAGAAGCGCGGCACAGAAGCCCCGCCCCTCGGTGGGTGCGCCCGGCGCGCGGCGGTATAAAAGGTGCGCCGCGGGGCGGACGGCCCTCAGAGCGCGTCGGCGGCGGAGCGGAGCGGGTTCCTGCGTCAACAGTGCTTGGACGGAACCGGCCGCGCTCGGGCCCGCCGCGCCCCCTCCACAACACCCACAACACCACTGCCTCACACAGCCACCGCCGTACCCACCGGACACCCAGCCATGGCAGCGCCCCCCTCCCAGGTGCGCCAGAACTACCACCAGGACTTGCGAAGGCCGCCGTCAACCGCCAGATCAACCTGGAGCCTACGCGTCCTACGTGTACCTCAGCATGGGAGAGGCGAGGGGTAGACGGGCCGCACGCGGCCCCGCCGCGGGGGGGGTTCGCGGGTGCCGGGCCGGTGCCTGCGGGCGCAGCTCCTCCTCTTCCTCCTCCTCCTCCTTCCCCAGCGCCTCCGGGCCCTTGTGGGCCGTCCCCTGTGTGTAGGTGAGGCCCTTTATCTCGGTGTTCGCGGACCCCGCGGCCGTTGCCCTTGTGGGCCCCGTTATCAGCCCGGCTCAGCGGCTCCCGGCCGGCTCTGCCCTTGGGGCTGGGCTGGATAGTAGGACCTGCCTAGCGAGGCGCTTGGCACCTTTCCCGCGGGCGTGCTCGGCTCCCAGGCACGGTTTTTCTTTCCTCCGTGAATCAGGAGGAATCCGCGATTTCCTTGGCCCTGTGTCTACTTGTCTCGCTTGGCACGAGGGTCCGGTTTTGGCCACGCTGAGCTGCTCTGGCGCAAGGAGCAGCTCTGACCTCTGTGCAGCTTTAGACGTGCAGGGAACTTGAGACTTTCCGGTGGCGTTCCATAATGTCGTGGCATGTACATCCAGCACTTTACGGCTTGTTTCTGTGTTACTGTAAAAGTTTTAATGCTGTTTTGTTCTTCCGTTGGTGGATGATAGTTCAAAGCACTAGTGTCTTGCTTTGAACCTCCAGGCTGCTGGTTTAGCAGCAGAGAATTCTGTAGTAGTTTGGGAAATAAGTGGCGGTTGATGCGAAAGTTCCATTGAATCCTGCTAATGGCCGTGACTGAGGAACAGACAAGCTGTGTGATGGCTTCTAATTGTTGTTGGGGGGGGGGGGGGGTTTGGCTTTCAAAACAGTATTCGCTGTTGACCTGATATTTTAGTTCGATTTGTCTTTTAAATGCAATACTGCTATTTTTCTCCAAAAGTAGCAAGTGTACTCTTTAGTCTAATCCCTGAAAAGCCTAGGGAGGCGCGAGAGCTTTATTGCAGAAGTACCTAAAAGTTAATGGCCACTCAGCTGGTGTTGCAAGTCATAACCCTGACTTGTGATCATGGTAAACAAGCTCGAGCAAACAAAGGGAAGATTTCTCCATGAAAAAGGCTTTTCAAGGCCGCAGTTTAAGGCATTTGAATGGTGATCAGAACAGGTATCTGTGGGGTATCGGGGATTTTTTTGTATCTTCAGAACTGAACCAAGGACACAACTACCATTTATGTCCTTGGTAGGGATACAGGTTAAGATTTCATCTTAGTTGGAAAAATAGTAAGGGGAGGGTTGTTACACACTGCCTTGCTGTCTGCTGGCCTCAGATTGGACTTGGGCCATCCTGAGGCAGGGCTGAGAGGAGACACATCTGAAGCCACACTTTAGGCTTAGCTTGGGATTCTGAGCCTGTGAATCCTTATTTTTCAGTCCTACTATTTTGACCGGGATGATGTGGCTCTGAAAAACTTTGCCAAGTACTTCCTGCATCAGTCCCATGAGGAGCGGGAGCACGCGGAGAAGCTGATGAAGCTGCAGAACCAGAGGGGAGGGCGCATCTTCCTGCAGGATATCAAGGTGAGTGGGCTCTCCCGGCCCAGAACTACATTTGGGGGCTGGGAGGAGGTGGGTTTCCCTCTGGGTCCTCTCCCAGAAGGAGCAGCAGCTGACACTGGAGAAGCAGAGTCATTTGAGACGTGTAGTAATTTGATAATTTATGCTGATTGACTAAGAAAAAGTACTTTTTGTGTAAGAAGAGGGTAATGGTTTCCTGTGGCAGAACAAGAAGGCAACTGGTTCATCATCATTAAATTTAACAGCAGAAGTGCTCTGTGGACTGTTTTGAGAAGTGGGATTGGGGGGTTGCATTCAGTTGTGTTCTGAGTGCACATCAAGTATTTGTTACCTAAATGTCTGAATTTGATCCAGACAAGCTTTGAGGGTGGTCTAAAGGCTTTGCTCCCTACTGATCTGTGGGTACTTAGAGAAAACATGGGCTGTGCTTTCCCCTGGCAGAAGCCAGACCGTGATGACTGGGAGAATGGCCTGACTGCAATGGAGTGTGCCCTGCACCTGGAAAAGAACGTGAACCAGTCACTGCTAGAACTGCACAAATTGGCAACTGAGAAGAACGACCCACACGTAAGTGGAGGCTGAGCCCGAGAATGTGGCTGTGCAAGGAGGGGGCCTGGATGTGTCTAATTGTGGGGGTTTAGGGCTGAGCTGTGTGTCCTTGATGTTAATAAAGGTGAGAAAAGGTGAACCAGGGGTGCAGCCCTTCCAGAGGGAAGGGCCCAGATGTCAGCCTGTCCTTTAGCCCTTTGGTGAGGTTATTGCTGTCCTTCCAGGAGGACTTTTATGGTAGCTGAGACTTGCTTTATTCCTTCTGAAGTGTATTAGGCTTTATGGAGGCTTGTTTCTGAGGTGGTTGAGTTCTATCTTATGAGGCTTTTCTGCCACAAAATTCTGGTGTCACTTCTGGTTTCTCAAGCCCTGATACTTGAGAACAGGGTCTGAAAACACAGGGCTCTTCACAGATGAAAGTTTTTGGCAAGGCTGGATTGAGGCTGCTTAGTATCAGGAAGAGATTAATGTGTGTGAATCCAAGTACTCTTGTGAGTGTCCTGTGTAAGCTGGAGGGACTTTTTTAAAGAAAACAATAAAACTGGGCTGTTATAGAGGTGTAAATCCTCACAGTTGTGAGTTTGCTGTGTAGTGGGGGAGTCAAAATCTGTTTAGAGACTTGGCTAATGCTTCCTGTAGTGAGGAAGAGGAGAGGCTTCCTGAGCTCTGCGGGGTTCTGGAGCCAGTGTGCCTGTGTAAGCCCTGCCTCACTTTGATCTCCTTCTGGCTTTGCTGAAGCAAAACTTAAAAACTGCTTCCTCTCAGCTTGAAAGTTGTCATGCTGTATCCGCTCCTTTCTGGGCCTGAATTTAAACTCTCTTGGTCTCCCTTCCAGTTGTGTGACTTCATTGAGACTCATTACCTGGATGAGCAGGTGAAAGCCATCAAGGAGCTGGGTGACCATGTGACCAACCTGCGGAAGATGGGGGCACCAAAATATGGCATGGCCGAGTACCTCTTCGACAAGCACACCCTCGGGGACAGTGACAATGACAGCTGAAGTCTGGCCCAGAGACACGCTGTGGGTTTCAGTGGGACTCCTACTTAATGTCCAGCCGTGCATGCAGCTTCAGCTACCTAGAGAAACAGTTCCATTCTCTGTACCAAATATCACCCCCTTTCTCTCTTGTGTTTTATGTACTGCCCTCCAGCCAATAAAGTGACTTGGTTCCAGCTGGCTTTTCCTGTTTAGTTTTGAGGGAGAGAAGGCAGCTGTAATGAAGGGGTGTGGGAGGTAAATTTTGTCATGTGGTGTGGGAGTCTTGCAGCTGCTGCTGAAGGCAGAAGTAGAACTTGTATGGTTTCTCTAAATTCCCGTTGCATGGGAACCAAAATGAGGAAATGAAACGATGGTCCTGGGCTTGAGCCTTGCTTTTATTTTCTGAGGGTGGGCAGTAAAGCTCAGCTGAGTGGTGTGGGCTACCATCCACATTTCTCTGAGCACTCAAATCTGTGGCAGGGGTGATCTGGAACTTCGGAAGGAAGCAATGTGGGGGCAGGTACTGCAGCTGCCTGTGCTGGTATAGACACCCTGCCTTACTCCAGTACTTTCCCAGTACTGGAAAAGAGCTAAGACAGGATTGGAAGAAGCACTGTGGGTCCGCATCAGTAATAATGTGACTTGCTTCAGTCCCTTACTTTCCCTGGAGTAGTGCAAGTCCTGCCTGAGATTTGTAAGCTCAAGTTCTACTTGCTGTGAGGAGGAAGTAAGTATCCATATTAACTATACTCCTGTTTTGGGCTACACCTGGTGCCTGCTGAGATATCAGCAATACTTAACACTCAGTCTTGGCTTTTAGCTAAAAATCGGGGTTTTGGTGGTTTTCTTGTTGCAGCAGAAGTTGAGCTTGCTATGGTACCAAAACCAGGAGTAGTGTGTCCTTAGTGCTGGTTTTAGCCTAGGCCAGGCTCTAGCTGCATGTCCAGCACTGCCCTTCTGTTCAGGTGAGTGCCAGGTGTGAGGATAAGGAAGGTATCCCATGGAACCTTGTCTCCTTTAGCTGTACTGGTCCATCTGCTCCTCACCTGGGCTCTCACTGGCCTCCATGATCACCTCCATCAGCCCCACGAAGTCGCCCTCAGCCAGGGAGATTCCGGAGTCATTAGGGGATGGACTCTCTGCTCTTCTTGGCTCTTTCGTAGGAGTTGGGTTAGTGCTTCCATTCCCAGTGTCTCTCGTGTTCCTGGAAACCTCTGGATGCTGGTCTGGAGGGCTGGCTGCGTCTTCCAAGCTCAGGCTGCGAGCGTCAGGGCCCAGGTTCCCCTTATGGGACCTCTCCAGGGCTGGAGAGGTCACGGGAGTGAAGGAGAAGCAGAGGGAGGTGCTGCCCCCGGGGGTTTTGTTACTGGGGGTGTGAAAGGCACCAGAATGCTCTGAGTTGGGAGGAGCTGATGCTGTGTTCTCCAGGGTTAGCCAGGGTGGGTGTGAAGCTTTCAAGCTCTTCAGGCTCTTGTAGCTGCCCTGCTTCTCCTGGTCAGGGGACTCTGCCAGGAAGGGGAATTTTGGGCTGTCGGATGCTGTGGACTGTGCTCCTGGGCTTCCTGTGGTGGCAGCTTCCCTGGAGTTGTTCTTTTCCTCTTCCACTGTCACAGCTGTGGAGTCGGGACCTTTGCTCCGATCTGTTGGCCAGACGAAGGTTTCCTTTGCAGCTGAGCCCAGGGAGCTCTGGCTCTTGTAGACATCACTGGCCCTCGAAGGGGAGGCGTTGACGATGACATCCCTCAGGGAAGTTGAGCAGGCAGCAATGCTGGAGAGAGCAGGTGGTTTCTTCCGGCCTTGGCGTCTGGAAGGGAAAATCATGGGGATGGAGCTGATGGGTGTCTGGGGGGCGCTGTAGAAACCAGGTCTCTCATAGAAGGGGGTTGACATGAAGGCATCAAACTCCCTTAGTTTTCCATCTTCGCTGTCCCACTGCTCCTGGGAGTCTCCCTTTGGCTGACTGATGCCACAAGGGCTTCCTGACTTCCCCATGTCTTGGTAGGTGTAGTGGGAGAAGGGCGATGCGGGGTCTCCTCGCCTGCGCAGCAGGTTCATCCGGGAGGAGGACCTGGAGAAGTTTGGTGACTGGACACCCAAGAGGCGGCCCAGGTGTCCCAGTAATGGTGTGGAGTGGTTGGCTTCCTCGTTCTCCTTGATCTGCTCCAGGGGCTGGAACTCCATCTCTTCTTTCTGCATGCTGGGAAAGGCAAAGCAGGGCTGTTACGAGCCACAAAGGGAGGGGGGTTGCGTTGCCACTGCTGCCAGTGGCAGACCTCTCCCTGTACTGCCATCAGATGTGTTAGTGCCCCCAAAGCAGGGAAGCTCACAGTACAGGTGAGTGGGGGAAAGAGGTCAGTCCTCCTTTTCCATGGAGGATGCTGGCTGTTGTCTTTGCGTGAGCCTAAAGGGATCTTAGAGCAAGATTTCACAGACTATGAGAAAGATATTACTACCCATTCTTGCTCCTCAGGTGTGTTATCCTTCTGAAGACCTGATCCAGGTGTAACTGTGGACTGTTGTGACACCCTGCACTGACCTGATATCAAAAGTGGAGCCAAGGAATGATGGGCGTTTGTACTCAGCAGTGGCTGCTGTGTAGGGCGGCTGGGGATCAGGCTCATTCCAGTAGAGGTCCTTCTCCAGGACTGGTAAATCCTGATGCATCTCATCCACTGCCATGAGGGAGACCTGCAGGAGACAGCAGGAATGTCACACAAGGTGAGCAGCCTGTTTTCTGTAGATGAAGGGATGCAGGGCAGGAGGAAGCAGTGTAGCACGGAAGTGGGGCAAGTGGCTGAGGTTGCTGTGGTTTCCTGTCACTTGGGTTGTTTTTCATAGAATCACAGAATCAACCAGAAAAGACCTCAGAGATCATCAAGTTCAACCCTTGACCCACCCCCCCGTGGTTCCCAGACCATGCCACCGATGCCACATCCAGTCTCATCTTAAAAGCCCCCAGGGACGGTGAATCCACCCCCTCCCTGGGCAGCCCATTCCAATGTTTGATTACTCTCTCTGTAAAGAATTTCTTCCTAATATCCAACCTAAACCTCCCCTGGCA